>NC_040035.1:21269617-21363506 GCF_003713205.1 Coffea eugenioides
AAAAAAAAAAAAAAAAAAGAAGATCACAATTCCATTTCTGCCGGATCACATTTCATTTCACTTTCATCTCCACTTCAACACAAAACCTCCACTACCGCGAATCACTCCACTACCTCAGCCTCAACCACAAACACTCCATCTCCATTCTCCACCTCGTGATCATCGACGAGAGCAAGAGAGGGAGAACTCCTCGGATTGAGCAGGAGAAAGGTGAAGAGAGAGCGAGCCGCGAGCTGTATTTCTGTTCTGTCCGAGGAAGTCAAGCGAGGGAGAGGGAGCTGCCATTCCATTTTTCACCCTCAACTAGCCGTGATCAATTCAGTCACAATCATTACAGCTGCAACCACTGAATTCAGACTAACCATCCTCGCGTGCGTGAGCTGCCGAGAGGAAAAATTGCAGCTGCTGTCCGTGTGAGCTTTTCATCCATTTCCTTTCGTCTGTAAACTAGAAAGAGATTGGGAGCCATATTGTCTTCATACTGGTCGCAAGCTAGAGCAAGGGAGGAGGAGAGCTGCGGACTGAAATTCTGGACAGCCGAGAGTAGAGGATTTTTGCAGCTGCTAGTTGCGTGATTTGAGCCTTAAGCTGAGGTAATTTCTGGACTTAAGCTAGTTGATTATGGCTTGATGAAGTTGTTTATAAGCATGCATGTGAGATTGTGTGGCTAGATGATAGTTTAAGTCACAGAAAAATCTGTTTGAGAAGGAAGTGAAGCTGCCGAGAGCTTGAGCTGGAAGTTTCGGTTTTTTTAAGTTGCTAGTTGTGATGATCTGAGCTTAATTTTGAACTCAACCTGCTAAATAGTTCTTTATTTGGTACTGCATGTGAACGTTATGGGCAGAATTTCGGTTGCATGGCTGGATTTTTTTTTATTGGAAGTATTAGACTGCTAAACTAATTTTCCAGCTTTGCCGAGAAGCTGAAATGGAAATGCAATTTTAATTTCGTTCCCCTGAGGCAGGCTGAGCTTATAAATGTGATTAACTAGCTAAGAAGTAGGTGATTAAGCTTTGCATGAAGTTCATTAGTTCGGCTAAGCAAGGAAAAAAATATGAAACAGAAAACTGCTACATGCAAGTTCATCCGAGGGTGGTGAACAGAATTTCTGGAATTGTGGATGATTATAGTTGCTGACCGAACTTGATTTGAACTAGTTATGATAGTAATTTCATTAAGTAGCCTTGCATGTTAGTTTTGAGTACTTAGCACAATGATTCAACCGAGGTAAATTCGGATTTAAGACCAACTACCTGCTGGAAAATGCATATTCATTTTTTGCTGCACCAGAAATTTACGGTTGTGTCTTGCTATTTTCTTCCATTGCGGTTCCAAACTTTGCTGTTTTTGTTAGATAGTAATTCCAGCCTTGACCTAAAGTTGTTGATTTGGGATTCCTATGAGTTGGGCTGGTAAACAAATGAACTTTGTGCATTTTTTTGGAATGAAATACGCATGGTTTGAAGCTGCAAAGGATTGCAGCAGGATTTTGCAGAAGCTTGTTTCTTACTACCTTGCATAGAACTTGCATGATTTCCTTATAAGTTGGGCTGGTTAGGATATGAAATATATGTGTTTTGCTGTGTAGTTCAAGTTTCTTTGAAGATTAGATGAGAAGTTGTGATGAAAGAGCTCCTGAAATCTTCATTTGAAACCAGAAATTGCCGCACCTTTTACATAAAGCTCTCCAGTGTTTGAGTGATTTTTATGTGTTTTGGTTTGTTTGGAAGTTGAATTTGTGTGTCATGCTGCTTAGATTAAGTTCCTGGCTACGTTGGTTGAGAAGCTTTGATCAAAGTGGTGGTTAATGTTGAAACCTGCATGAAAAAATGGAAGTAAAGGTTGCGTTTTTTAGTTGCAGGAAGCTTTCAGCAGAAATTCTTGTTGCAGAATGCATGTTTCACGTAGCTTGCATGAATTTGCATGAAATAATTTTCTAAAAATTGCATTCCAACCCCTCAAGTCTCCTTTGGTTGCATTGTGGCCCAATTACATTCCAATTTCTTGCAATTAGGTCCTAGGATAGTTACAATTAGATCCATTGCTTGATTTTTTCTTTGCTATTTGACCTTTGAGGTTCCCAAAATGTATCAATTGGGTTTGGTTGATTGATTAAATATTTGCAATTGGGTCCTTGGTAATTTTCTATTCTATAAATTTGACCAATAATTCCACTTTCTTAGTAATCATGCACTATGTGTTTTCACTTGAGTTGCAATTGGGTGAATTTTGGCGATCTTGCTTATACTTTACTTTTAAATTGATGCCTTGACCCCTTTTATTGTTTTGAAGCCATTTATCCTTTATTAGCACCACAAAAGGGGGAGGTATAATTTCTTTTATTTTTTTTTTTCCTCTCTCCTATGTGATCCAATGTGCTAAGTGAATTGCATGTCTACTTCGTTTTCTTTGCATTGCCTTAATTCCTTTCATTCCTTTATTTACTTTTGCTTTATTAAGTTTTTTCTTTTATGGGGTATGCGTACACCTCTTGGCTTGTAATAGATAGGGCTGTGGCGAGCAATTTGGTCCATTTTCCCTTTCCCCTTTTGTTTTAGTTAGTGAATGTAATAGGTTCATTAGTTTGGTTGCATGCCTACGTGTTAAGTGTTTAATCGCTTTATTAGGTCCTTGCATCTAGTCAAGCATGCTAAGTGTTATGTGCTACGTGTTTATAAGTGATTCGCATGTCTACTCGCTTTTTATAGTGTGGATGAATGGAATGGGTGAATGCACGTCACCACACTAGTCCAACGCTAGTTGTGGCTTCTTTTATCGTTTCCACTAGTCCAACGCTAGTCGGAATTCATAGAATGGGCTAGTCCAACGCTAGACCCTTAGGAATTTTCCTCGCTAGTATATCATTTGCTTGTTCACCACATATCACGCATTTTCCTTAGTTTATCATTTGGTATGTTCCTCAAACCCCTTCCCCTTCACTTTAGGACTTGCATCTCATGCTAGTTAGGGTTCATTTGAGTGAAAACCCCCTTGGGTAAGGGAAACGAGCGAGTGTGGCTTCAAAATAGCCTTAGCACGCTAGTTTTTCCTTCTAATCAAAGGGAAAATTAAAATCGCAAAAACTAGAGGTCATTCCCATACCCGACCTGATGCATTCCTCTAAGTTCATGCATTTTCATATCATTTTCTCACTATTTTCCTCACTAATTATATATTTTAAATCCACATATCATATTCACACACTTATTCACTTTCTTTACTTTTCACTTCACACATTGCACCTATTTTACTTATATATTTACTATTTTCATTCACTTGCACACGAGCATTTATATATTTATTCATTTGCACACAAACACTTTCAAATTGCACACATGCACTTTTCTACACCTTGCACACTTACACTCTTATTTGAGTCCTCATTTGCATCATTCGTGATTTTCTATGAGGTCTTTCCTTATTGACCTTCACAATTCATGTGAATGGGATCAAAAGCCTCATCAGAGACATTTCTTAGACTTAAGATTGCATTTCTCATTCATTAGTCAAATCCAATTTGCAATACATACTTTGGGTAGAAAATATAGGAAAATAAGGGTTAAATCACGCAACTAGCCTTGGTTAGGTCGAAGGGGTGCCTTGGATTTTTATCCTTGCCTTCCCCTTCGTCAAATGTGACTCCCGAACCTTTTTCTTTGTTTTACGTGGACTAGGAGTCGTTTAAAAAGGGTTTTCTTACTTTTTTTTCTTTAAAAAATTCATTCTTTTTGGGTGACTTGGTACACCCTAACTCTATACCAAGTGGCGACTCCATTTTTCATATAAAAAACCCTTTTTGAACTATTTTTCTTGGGTCAAATCGTCGCATTTTCAAAAGTCCCATTTAGACCCATCTTTATTTTTATCAAAAAAAAATTCACTTTTTCCAAACCAATAAAATCACAAAAACAATCATTTTATTTTTTTTTCCAAAAAAAAGTGGGGCGCGACAGTTGGCGACTCCACTGGGGAACTCCTAAGTGGGTCCGAGCATTTGATTTGGCCATTCGTTTCCTTTTTCTACCCTTTTTATGCATTGCATTTGGATATTAGGGTTGCATTTTTCATTTTTAGGGCCTTTTGCCTCGCACGCATATCCAACTATTCCCTCACTCACGTACGTGTGATTGGTTGATTGGATGATGTTTACTTGATTATCTCGCGCTTGCATTGCATTTGGGAGGGGGCGTGTCACCTTTAGAGCCTCGTGTGGTTCTCACCCCTTCCCTCAAAATAGGGGAACACTTCATACGTGCACGTTTACTTGCTTTTATCCCATTTTATTTTGTTTTTCGTGGGCGTTTCCCACACCGCCTTGTAGGATTAGGATCGATCGCCTTGGGTAGGCGGCTGGTGTGCTCTGCGCCCATAGCGCTATCTAAGGGATCACTCGAGCCACCGATCAAAGGCCCTGGGAGTGATGACCCTTCGCCTTTAGGTCTGAAGGCTTGGGAGCCGAAGCTTTATCGAGTCTAGGCATTAGTGAACCAAACCTCATGCATCCATATTAGCATTTTCCTAGGCTAGAGTCAGCCTTACCCTATTTTAAGCACATTAGGCACGAGGGAAGGGGTTCCACCCCTTTTACTTGCTTTATTGTATTTCTTTTCTTAATTGCTCCCAATGTATTATGTGTACTATCAATTGCACTAACCATTCTTTTGTTTTCCTGGCTTGCATTCATATGCCTTAGCAATAAGAGGCCCTTTTGGCACTCTTTTAGTGACTCACCCACTAGATAGCTCACATGTCTAAGTTTCAGTCTTTGCACTTACTTTTCAGTAAATACATTTCATGTTTAGACCTTTTCCCCCCGTTGCATTATTTATGTCCTTTAGCTCACATTTCATGTTTGTCACATATTTACATAGCTTTAATAAACTGGCATCATGCATAAACCATAGAAAGGGAATGCCACATAGGGAATCCCGTGTTTAGGAATAAGCCACCTTGTGTCTCGGATACTTAATCCAGTGAGACTTGCACGTTTACATTTTGTACCATCCAAAGGGGTAGTGCACAAGGTAAGGTAGGATCCGATTATTTTCATAAAGTGATCCTTGGAATATGAGCATCTAATAATCACTTTTGGCCATTTTTATCAAAATTGGTAAAAATCCTTTGCGTAAAGGACATTAATTTGAAGAAAATTCACAAATGATTCCTCATGGTTGAGATGATAAATATGGAGGCCAAATCTTGATTTTAGAAGGCTCATAGACTAATTTTCTGAAATCACTAATGGCCGGACAATTCAACCAATCCATTTTGCCAATTCATTCAATAAATCGTCAATTCACTTGACCAATTTACCCTTTTTAGGGTCATCCGGTCAATTTTGAGTAAATCATCAACTTACCCTTTTTAGGGTCACCTGGTCGATTTTGAATAAATTGTCAATTTATTTGATCAATTTACCTTTTTTAGGGTCATTTGACCAATCTACCCTTTTTAGGGTCATC
The DNA here is from genome assembly GCF_003713205.1 of Coffea eugenioides. Lineage (NCBI taxonomy): Eukaryota > Viridiplantae > Streptophyta > Magnoliopsida > Gentianales > Rubiaceae > Coffea > Coffea eugenioides. The sequence goes on from NC_040035.1 coordinate 21,275,080, forward strand.
CGGTCGATTTTGAATAAATCGTCAATTCATTTGACCAGTTTACCCTTTTTAGGGTCATTCGACCAATTTTTGAATAAATCACTAATTCAATTTCATTCATTTTGCCAATTTACCCATTTTTAGGGCAACCGAGCCGATTTTGAATAAATCAAGTTTCGTTCAATCTATTTGATCAATTTACCCTTTTTAGGGTGATCTGATTAATTTTGGATAAATTAAATTTCATTCAATTCATTTGACATGTTCCCCTTTTTAGGGTAATCTGGTCGATTTTAAATAAATGATCAATTTCATTCAACCCATTTGACCAATTAAGGTTTCAAGATCGAATTTCAAATTGGGAAACCTAGTCGGTTTTAAGAAAACCGTCCACTGCATCCAGCCATTTGATCAGTTGGGGTTTTGACCCGCGCTTTACTGAGGAAATTTTGTCAAACGAATTCCGGTCTCTTCGATAGGAAGTTCGTCAAGGTCAAACCCATGCGTTTTGCAAATCAAAGGTAATCAATCCCTTCGGACGAGGTCCTCATTTTGACAAACGTCTCTTTTTATTCCAATGGGCCAAATTTTTCAAAATTATTTTCATTCCATAAGCTGATTGGATCCATCAGGTATTGTATAGTGCCTGCTCTGGAGGATTGCATTTTCATGCCAGGCCTACCCTTGGCATAAAAGGGTTCCCCCATAGGACATGCATCCGAGTTTTCTGGATATCTACTAACTCTTGCCTTTTTCTTTTCCTTTTCTTTATTTTCTTTGGAATAATTAAGCGACGGCTAAATCTAAAGGCAATCTTTCAAAATTTTCAGGTAATTTTAAACATAGCTTCTCGTCGAAGCCCCATCATAACGCGATCCCGCAGTCAAGCCCAGAGGAATCGTGTAAACATGAGTTCACAACCGGAACAGTCGGATAGGTCTGCTACTACAGCTCAACCTGAGACTGCAAGTTTGGGGGTCCAACTGACTGAGATGCTCACGAAGTTTGGTGAGATGGCATCTGAAATGGCCATCCAAAAGAAATTAATCGATGAGCTCATCAGTAGCGGAGTTCGACCCGAGTCTGTACTCATCAGTCAATCGGGGCCAGAATCATTGGTCATGCCCACGACCCGAACCACTTTTACTCCACCCTTTATTATTCCACCCGAAGGAACTTTCACCTATCCCACCATAAATCTGCCATACACTTACCCTCCTAATCCTTCATTTTTTCCTACTCACATGCAAGGCCCACAACCCCAAACCACTTCAAACATACCCCCCGAGCCTCATACTTTTTATCACACTGCCGCTGAGCCATTCCTACCAGACCATATTATTCAAACCAAACCAGAAATGGGGGAATCTTCTGCTCCCGTTGATGTGAAGCTGCTTAAGCGCCTTGACCGCTTTGATGAATTTATGAAGAAAAGTCAAGGGTTAAACAAGCAAGGAGTTCTGGATTACGACGAGCTTTGCCTTTTCCCGAATGTGCAGTTACCTGAGGGGTTCAAAACTCCGAAGTTTAATAAATACGATGGCACGGGCAATCCCAAGACACACCTCAGATTGTTCGCCAACAAGTTGGGTAGGCCAACAGATGATGAAAATCTGCCTTTGAGGCTATTCCCAGAAAGTCTGGAGGGGGATGCACTCGACTGGTATTCCAAGCTGAAACCCGAAGAAGCGAAGACCTGGTTTGACTTGTCCAACGCTTTTGTAAGGCAGTACGAGTATAATTGCGAGTTGGCTCCGACGCGAACCACATTGGAAGGAACGAAAAGAAAACCCTCCGAGGATCACAAGACTTATGCCAAGAGGTGGAGGAAGATAGCTGCAAAAGTCGAGCCACCGATGACTGAAGACGAAATCATTCGCACTTTCATTAAGGCACATGATCCGCCGCACTTTGAAGAAATTTTCCGCATGACTGGATGCTCATTTGCTGCTATTGTCAATAAACTGGAAGAATATGATGACTTCGTGAAGGCTGGAAAGATTGTTAATGTGTCTGCCCTGAAAACTCAAGTGGAAGTTTTGCAAAGCCAAAGTAGTAATGGGAAGAAGCAACAATTCAAAAAGCAAGAGGGAGAAACTGCTTTTGTTTGGGATCAAAACCCTACCCCAAAACCCAGATTTCGACGATACCCTACCTACTCCAACCCTTACCCTCATTATCCAAACTCTCATCCTGTTTATCACGCCAATATCCACCACCCTCGACCTCGCCCAAGCTATCCTAATCCACCTGTAGTCCCTTTTCAAATAACTCAACCTAATTTTCAACAAATACGACCCCGACCCCCTTACAATCAACAACTTCCTCCACCAAATGGACTCACCTACAACTACCCTCAACCCACTGAACCTCAAAGGCAAAATCGCCATCGCATTTTTACTAATCTTGGCAGGCCTCTGGACCAATTGTATGAACAATTAAAAGCCGCTGGTAAAATCGACGTCATTCCCCCTCCGCCTTACCCTCATGGCATCCCTGGCGGATACAATCCACAGTACACTTGCGCTTATCATTCAGAAGCACCTGGCCATTCAACCGCCAATTGCAAAGTACTTAGGCACCAGATCCAAGACATGATCGAGGCTGGAGAAATAGTGCTAAGAGGAAAGGGTGGACAAGGACCAAGTGTAAGCACAAACCCCTTTCCCAAACATGAAGACACTTTAGAGGCATCCACCTCCAGTGACGAAATCTGAGAATCTTGAAGGCACGTTGTAATTATGGTTGGCCGAGTATTTTCCCTCTCGAGGGGAATTTTGGTAAATCTAGGGGTTGTTATTTACTAAATTTCACAAAAGCTGTTTTTTGCATATGTGAATAGTTTAATGAAAGCATCTTTTGCAATTGAGTTTATCTTGTTTCCACTTTGATTTGGAGTTGCATGAAATGCATAATTTGCTTGATTTGATTATTGTCTTGATTCTTTTAAATTCTTTTAAGATGGCCAAAGTTGAAATTATTTGACCCTCTGAATATCACTGTTCTGGAATTCGATGAAGCCGCACATTGAAAATCCCTTCATTTAAAAATCCCTGCATTAAAACTCCCTTCCTTGAAAAACCTTCATTGAAAATCCCTTCATACAGAAATCCCTTATAAAACTTGCTTCATTGAAATCCCTCCATTGAAAATCCATCCCTTGGAAAAACCTTCATGGAAAAGGCCAAGATCCCTTCATTGATAAAAATTCCTCCCCTGCCAAGCTCGAAGCTGATTGGTCAGAGTAGGGTTACCAATGATTGATGAAAAACAGCTGAATGTCATAAGCATGACCTATGTCCGCCACCGATCTTCTGAAAAGGAAACAAAGTGCTAAAGCGATGAAAGACGAAGTCGAAGGCAAATTTGCTTCAAATTGACAAGGCTTATTGGGTGTTCAAAGGAGAAATGGATGGACAGACATTCCCTCAACCTATCAACTCGGACATGTGTAAGATGTTCTTTATTTGATTATGCAAATTTCTTTTAGGAAATCGAGCAAGAGACGAGGCAAAAGTCAGGCCATTTTCCTTTCCAATCAAAACATTTCATCCCTAGTCGTCCCTTTTGAGCTATCAGAACAATAATTTTTTCGTTTGGCAGCCCCTGAGGATTGCAAACCCCACACTGGGGCAAATTCATTTTGAAAATGATCAGAAAGGAAAGAAAGACCCCACACTGGGGCAAATTTATCTTTGGAAAAGAGACGAAAAGGAAAAGAACCCCACACAGGGGCAAATTTAGTTTTTAGAAAAAATGCAAAAGTAAGAAGAATGCAATGAAGAAAATGCAACGAAAAAAATCCAATCAAACTGGGGCAAAATTTTCCTCAGTTTCGTTCAAAATTGGAAATAATTTCAAAATGATGCAATCTCAGGCTATTTCACACCCCTCTCATCAAAATTTGCTTTCAAGCCTCAACTTTTTTCAAACACCCCACCTGACTTCATTTCAAAAGCCCAAAGTCCTGACTTTCGTCACTTGCTGCATTTCTATTGGGAAATTTGCTAATCAGCTGGCAAGTGATGTCCATAATGCATTCGCCTAATCTTACCAGGGAAGCACATTTTACTGATGTCAGCAATCTTCAGTTCATACTCCTGAGTCGATTATGGTTGAGTTTTTTCCATTGTTCCTTAGGTGAAAACCCGAAAGGGCACCTCGAAAAAAAGAAAAGAAAAAAAAGAGAGAAAAACAAAAACAAAAACAAAAACAAAAGAAAAGGGGTGGGGGCAACCTTGGTGAAAACCCAAAAGGGCGCCAAGGTGAGTTTTGTAAGCACGAAGAGGAATAACTGGTGACTTGGTTCGTTTGGATCTCCCTCCATTTGGAATACTTCTGCCTGTGTTGAATTCCAGAACAAAGATATCCAGGGGATTAAACGTGACGTCTGTGGGCCGAAAATTGTGTCATTTTGTAAATTAAATATTCTTTCGTAAGTACATTTTTAGGAAACTCATTTCTTCCAAAGCGCCTGCATTTATGGCATTATGTAGGCACAGATGGTTATGTTTTGCATTCTCGTGCATATTCATCCCTTCATAGCATGTGAATTTTTATTGCATACCTCATTTTATTTTAACTCCTTGAATTTTGGTAAATAACAATCCCCGGAGTTTATTTCAAAGGAATGCTTGGATTCAGTCGTCCTTTGGAAACGGTTGAGATTCAGCAAAGCCAGCCACGCAGCCTTCACAGTATGGCAAAACACATGCCTGGTCAGTTTGAGAATTCGGAAAAGTTTTGGAATGAGAAATCTAACTCAATCAGATGCCGCAGCCAAAATTGGCGAAAATGGAAGGAAAAGGAGAAAAACTCATGTTTACACGATCCTCAAAGGCGAACGGATCAAATGATGAGGACAATTTCTTTGTATTTTCTCTTTTGCAGAAAAGTTCCATGCATGGATAAAAGCAATTACACCTCGCACTGAAGTCGGTATCAAAAGGTGTTCTCCAAATGAGTAAAGGTGTACTGAAATACGTCGCAAGCCAGTTTGATCAAATGGTGCAACAACATGGCAAAGCAGAATCAACTATTGGTTCAAAGGCAAAACCTAATTCCTACTGGGGCAAAAATTTGGTTGGTCTTTAGGTGAGTATACGGAGTATCCCGTCTTACATTTCTTGTATTTTGCCACTAAACATGGGTTAGTCCCACTAGTGTGCATTTTGTTTTCTTCGCCGCTAAACATGGGTCAGTCCCACTAGCGCGCGTTTCATTCTCATTGCCGTTAAACATGGGTCAGTCCCACTAACGTGCATTTTATGTTCCATTGCCACTAAACATGGGTTAGTCCCACTAGTGTGCATTTTGTTTTCTTTGCCGCTAAACATGGGTCAGTCCCACTAGCGCGCGTTTCATTCTCATTGCCGTTAAACATGGGTCAGTCCCACTAACGTGCATTTCTTGTATTTTGCCACTAAACATGGGTTAGTCCCACTAGTGTGCATTTTGTTTTCTTCGCCGCTAAACATGGGTCAGTCCCACTAGCGCGCGTTTCATTCTCATTGCCGTTAAACATGGGTCAGTCCCACTAACGTGCATTTCTTGTATTTTGCCACTAAACATGGGTTAGTCCCACTAGTGTGCATTTTGTTTTCTTCGCCGCTAAACATGGGTCAGTCCCACTAGCGCGCGTTTCATTCTCATTGCCGTTAAACATGGGTCAGTCCCACTAACGTGCATTTCATATTCCGTTGCCGCTAAACATGGGTTAGTCCCACTAGCGTGCATTTCATTCTTACAGCCACTGGAGCATGAGGTGAGTCCCGCCAGCGAGCATTTCACTTACATCGCTACTGGAACGTGGGTCTGTCCCAGTTTTAAATTCCTGTTCGGGTCAGTCCCGTTTTAAATTCTTGTCCGGGCCAGTCCCATTTTAAAATTCTTGTTCGGGCCAGTCCCGTTTTAAATTCCTGTTCGGGTCAGTCCCGTTTTTAAATTCTTGTCCGGGCCAGTCCCATTTTAAAATTCTTGTTCGGGCCAGTCCCGTTTTAAATTCCTGTTCGGGTCAGTCCCGTTTTAAAATTTCTGTTCGGGCCAGTCCGGTTTTAAATTCTTGTTCGGGTCAGTCCCGCTTTAAGTTCCTGTTTGGGCCAGTCCCGTCTTTAAATTCCGTTCGGGTCAATCCCACTTTAAATCTCCTGTCTAAGTCAATTCCATTTTAAAAGTTTTGCCAAAAGGGGTCAGTCCTTATTTCTAAAACGTCCACCGTTCGTGACGTTAGCCACCGAATAAAGCAGGTAAGTATTTGGTGTCTACTTCTTTGTCTCAAGTTTTTCCAAAACTCAGACAAAGAGGGGCAAACTGTAGACACCAAATTTTTGGTGTAATTTCTTTTACTTTTTATTCTTATTTGTCGTGGTTACTTTTAGTTTTTTTTTAGTTTCTAGTTTCTATTTTTATTTTTTAAGTTTTAGCGTAGAAAAATCATGAAAAAAAAAGGAGAAAAAGGAAAATTGTTCACAAAAATACATTCAAATTTAATTTTTTTTGGCATTTTGGTTTATTTTTGTTAATTTATTTTGAAAAAGAAAAGAAGGAAAAAATGATGAAAAATGATGAAAATGAAAGAAAAGATCGAAAATGGTAATTTTGTTATTTCTAGTTTGATTGATTTTGATGTGTTTGTAATTAAAATTGTTGTTTCTATTATTATTTAGTTTTACTATTATTTTTGTTAAATTATTAAGTTGAGAAAAAAAAAAAAAAAAAAAAAAAAAAAAAAAAGAAGATCACAATTCCATTTCTGCCGGATCACATTTCATTTCACTTTCATCTCGACTTCAACACTAAACCTCCACTACCGCGAATCACTCCACTACCTCAGCCTCAACCACAAACACTCCATCTCCATTCTCCACCTCGTGATCATCGACGAGAGCAAGAGAGGGAGAACTCCTCGGATTGAGCAGGAGAAAGGTGAAGAGAGAGCGAGCCGCGAGCTGTATTTCTGTTCTGTCCGAGGAAGTCAAGCGAGGGAGAGGGAGCTGCCATTCCATTTTTCACCCTCAACTAGCCGTGATCAATTCAGTCACAATCATTACAGCTGCAACCACTGAATTCAGACTAACCATCCTCGCGTGCGTGAGCTGCCGAGAGGAAAAATTGCAGCTGCTGTCCGTGTGAGCTTTTCATCCATTTCCTTTCGTCTGTAAACTAGAAAGAGATTGGGAGCCATATTGTCTTCATACTGGTCGCAAGCTAGAGCAAGGGAGGAGGAGAGCTGCGGACTGAAATTCTGGACAGCCGAGAGTAGAGGATTTTTGCAGCTGCTAGTTGCGTGATTTGAGCCTTAAGCTGAGGTAATTTCTGGACTTAAGCTAGTTGATTATGGCTTGATGAAGTTGTTTATAAGCATGCATGTGAGATTGTGTGGCTAGATGATAGTTTAAGTCACAGAAAAATCTGTTTGAGAAGGAAGTGAAGCTGCCGAGAGCTTGAGCTGGAAGTTTCGGTTTTTTTAAGTTGCTAGTTGTGATGATCTGAGCTTAATTTTGAACTCAACCTGCTAAATAGTTCTTTATTTGGTACTGCATGTGAACGTTATGGGCAGAATTTCGGTTGCATGGCTGGATTTTTTTTTTATTGGAAGTATTAGACTGCTAAACTAATTTTCCAGCTTTGCCGAGAAGCTGAAATGGAAATGCAATTTTAATTTCGTTCCCCTGAGGCAGGCTGAGCTTATAAATGTGATTAACTAGCTAAGAAGTAGGTGATTAAGCTTTGCATGAAGTTCATTAGTTCGGCTAAGCAAGGAAAAAAATATGAAACAGAAAACTGCTACATGCAAGTTCATCCGAGGGTGGTGAACAGAATTTCTGGAATTGTGGATGATTATAGTTGCTGACCGAACTTGATTTGAACTAGTTATGATAGTAATTTCATTAAGTAGCCTTGCATGTTAGTTTTGAGTACTTAGCACAATGATTCAACCGAGGTAAATTCGGATTTAAGACCAACTACCTGCTGGAAAATGCATATTCATTTTTTGCTGCACCAGAAATTTACGGTTGTGTCTTGCTATTTTCTTCCATTGCGGTTCCAAACTTTGCTGTTTTTGTTAGATAGTAATTCCAGCCTTGACCTAAAGTTGTTGATTTGGGATTCCTATGAGTTGGGCTGGTAAACAAATGAACTTTGTGCATTTTTTTGGAATGAAATACGCATGGTTTGAAGCTGCAAAGGATTGCAGCAGGATTTTGCAGAAGCTTGTTTCTTACTACCTTGCATAGAACTTGCATGATTTCCTTATAAGTTGGGCTGGTTAGGATATGAAATATATGTGTTTTGCTGTGTAGTTCAAGTTTCTTTGAAGATTAGATGAGAAGTTGTGATGAAAGAGCTCCTGAAATCTTCATTTGAAACCAGAAATTGCCGCACCTTTTACATAAAGCTCTCCAGTGTTTGAGTGATTTTTATGTGTTTTGGTTTGTTTGGAAGTTGAATTTGTGTGTCATGCTGCTTAGATTAAGTTCCTGGCTACGTTGGTTGAGAAGCTTTGATCAAAGTGGTGGTTAATGTTGAAACCTGCATGAAAAAATGGAAGTAAAGGTTGCGTTTTTTAGTTGCAGGAAGCTTTCAGCAGAAATTCTTGTTGCAGAATGCATGTTTCACGTAGCTTGCATGAATTTGCATGAAATAATTTTCTAAAAATTGCATTCCAACCCCTCAAGTCTCCTTTGGTTGCATTGTGGCCCAATTACATTCCAATTTCTTGCAATTAGGTCCTAGGATAGTTACAATTAGATCCATTGCTTGATTTTTTCTTTGCTATTTGACCTTTGAGGTTCCCAAAATGTATCAATTGGGTTTGGTTGATTGATTAAATATTTGCAATTGGGTCCTTGGTAATTTTCTATTCTATAAATTTGACCAATAATTCCACTTTCTTAGTAATCATGCACTATGTGTTTTCACTTGAGTTGCAATTGGGTGAATTTTGGCGATCTTGCTTATACTTTACTTTTAAATTGATGCCTTGACCCCTTTTATTGTTTTGAAGCCATTTATCCTTTATTAGCACCACAAAAGGGGGAGGTATAATTTCTTTTATTTTTTTTTTTCCTCTCTCCTATGTGATCCAATGTGCTAAGTGAATTGCATGTCTACTTCGTTTTCTTTGCATTGCCTTAATTCCTTTCATTCCTTTATTTACTTTTGCTTTATTAAGTTTTTTCTTTTATGGGGTATGCGTACACCTCTTGGCTTGTAATAGATAGGGCTGTGGCGAGCAATTTGGTCCATTTTCCCTTTCCCCTTTTGTTTTAGTTAGTGAATGTAATAGGTTCATTAGTTTGGTTGCATGCCTACGTGTTAAGTGTTTAATCGCTTTATTAGGTCCTTGCATCTAGTCAAGCATGCTAAGTGTTATGTGCTACGTGTTTATAAGTGATTCGCATGTCTACTCGCTTTTTATAGTGTGGATGAATGGAATGGGTGAATGCACGTCACCACACTAGTCCAACGCTAGTTGTGGCTTCTTTTATCGTTTCCACTAGTCCAACGCTAGTCGGAATTCATAGAATGGGCTAGTCCAACGCTAGACCCTTAGGAATTTTCCTCGCTAGTATATCATTTGCTTGTTCACCACATATCACGCATTTTCCTTAGTTTATCATTTGGTATGTTCCTCAAACCCCTTCCCCTTCACTTTAGGACTTGCATCTCATGCTAGTTAGGGTTCATTTGAGTGAAAACCCCCTTGGGTAAGGGAAACGAGCGAGTGTGGCTTCAAAATAGCCTTAGCACGCTAGTTTTTCCTTCTAATCAAAGGGAAAATTAAAATCGCAAAAACTAGAGGTCATTCCCATACCCGACCTGATGCATTCCTCTAAGTTCATGCATTTTCATATCATTTTCTCACTATTTTCCTCACTAATTATATATTTTAAATCCACATATCATATTCACACACTTATTCACTTTCTTTACTTTTCACTTCACACATTGCACCTATTTTACTTATATATTTACTATTTTCATTCACTTGCACACGAGCATTTATATATTTATTCATTTGCACACAAACACTTTCAAATTGCACACATGCACTTTTCTACACCTTGCACACTTACACTCTTATTTGAGTCCTCATTTGCATCATTCGTGATTTTCTATGAGGTCTTTCCTTATTGACCTTCACAATTCATGTGAATGGGATCAAAAGCCTCATCAGAGACATTTCTTAGACTTAAGATTGCATTTCTCATTCATTAGTCAAATCCAATTTGCAATACATACTTTGGGTAGAAAATATAGGAAAATAAGGGTTAAATCACGCAACTAGCCTTGGTTAGGTCGAAGGGGTGCCTTGGATTTTTATCCTTGCCTTCCCCTTCGTCAAATGTGACTCCCGAACCTTTTTCTTTGTTTTACGTGGACTAGGAGTCGTTTAAAAAGGGTTTTCTTACTTTTTTTTCTTTAAAAAATTCATTCTTTTTGGGTGACTTGGTACACCCTAACTCTATACCAAGTGGCGACTCCATTTTTCATATAAAAAACCCTTTTTGAACTATTTTTCTTGGGTCAAATCGTCGCATTTTCAAAAGTCCCATTTAGACCCATCTTTATTTTTATCAAAAAAAAATTCACTTTTTCCAAACCAATAAAATCACAAAAACAATCATTTTATTTTTTTTCCAAAAAAAAGTGGGGCGCGACATCGGCCAATTAGGTTAAGTTTGGTATACTGGGATTAATTTTCTAGGTGTTAAGAGATAATTAGAGGTTACCTAGATGGATTAGTATTAGAGAGACAAAGGGATAGCTATAAACCAAAAAGGTGACAAGTGTCACTTTCCTACTTAATCTTGGACTTTGACCACTATTCATGACTTTACTAAAATCCCAGAATTGACCAAGAAATCTTCATTTTCTTCACTCCTTTGGCCGGCCTTCTCAAGAAGAAAAAGAAAGGAAACCTTCAACTCTCTTGCTCTCAATCTTGCTCAATCTCCCAATCCAACCGATTAAACTTGAAATTTCTCCATAAAAACCCTTAGTAAAGTAGTAGTGAGGTAGTTGGTGGAGTGGTTTGGAAAGAGGAGGTGCTAAGTTGGGTCTTTTCTTGAGTTTGCAAGGTAAGTGACTAAGGAACCTTTCTTTTGTTCTTGAAAATGCGCAATTAGTGACTTGTGTGAGTTAAGGAGGTGATTTTGTGGAGGTTTTCATAACTTTTGGTAGTGCTTGATGAATTTCTAATTTTATGCATAATTTTTCTGTTTTTATATGTTTAATGTTGGTTGGCCATGGATGATGGCTTGGTATGGTTTAGAATGAACTTATGGAGTGTTAATTGTAACTATTTGCGAAAAATTTCCGCTTTGTACGGAAAATTTCAGATTTAGGGGTTTGAATTGGGGCTTTTCTAGGGTTGCTATAGAACTCTTGAATTGGCTTTGTTTAAAGGGTATTGTGGCCCTAATAAGTTGTATTGAGTAGCCTATGACTTACAATGGTAATTGTGGTTGTGTTTGAGAAATATAAGTGATTGATGGTAGGATGGAAATCTGAAATTTTAAGGGGAAAATTTGCTGTCCAAATTGTGGGTTCTTATGTTTTATTGGATTTGGGTTGTTTTAGGGGTAATTAGAGACCTTAGGATGGTCTAAACCCTTAGCACCGAGTGTTCCTTATTTTTTTTGCAAGTTCTTTTGGTTTTACATTAGTGACTTGTGGCATGGATTTACGACTCGTAATCGAGTCTCAATGCGTTTTATTGAATGTTTTAGGGCATACCGGTGACGCTAGGCTTTCGTTGGACCGAAATCTGTGAAATCTTCCTTTGTTTGATTGGTGAGTGATTGTTACTTCATGGGTTTGTTATACTTGAAATCTATGATTTGAATGCTTGTGTATACTGCTGAGATTGATTGAGTCGAGGGTATACTTTATCACTCTCGCACTCTATGACTTATGTGACTGTTTACTGTATCAATTGAATGTCTCTTGAATATACTTGAACTGGTGTGGCTGTTAGGGCCATTGAGGCTGGATCCCTGGGAGCATTGCGGCTGGATCCCTGGCCTGGGCCAGGGATCCAGCCGCAATGCTCCTAAAAGCTTAAGCTGTTAGGGCCAGCCTCCCCCTGACTTAAGTACCGTGGCCACTCCTAACCAACCTGGGCCAGGGATCCAGCCGCAATGCTCCTAAAAGCTTAAGCTGTTAGGGCCAGCCTCCCCCTGACTTAAGTACCGTGGCCACTCCTAACCAACCTTCGATGTGGGACTACTGTTCCCCTTCTTGGCGCATCCTGCCGCGGGTACTCTTCACCCCCACCGAAGGCCTGGCTCTGATACCACAAGTAGCTTGGGCCAGGGATCCAGCCGCAATGCTCCTAAAAGCTTAAGCTGTTAGGGCTAGCCTCCCCCTGACTTAAGTACCGTGGCCACTCCTAACCAACCTTCGATGTGGGACTACTGTTCCCCTTCTTGGCGCATCCTGCCGCGGGTACTCTTTTTAAACCAAAAGGCATCACCTTCCATTGGAAATGATGATTTGGGATACAAAATCCAGTTTTATGCCTATCCTCAGGATGAATTCCCAACTGCCAGAATCCAGATTTTAAATCAAATTAGAAAACCAGGTGGCCTTGGATATCTGGGAAAAAATAGTAAATCTGTTGGGTATTGGAAACTTATCATCAAGCAGGAAAATATTTAGAGGCTGGTAGTTGATTACCAATCTCATTTTCCCTCTTACCTGTTCAGATCTTTTGTTAACATAAAATGCCTGGCAGGCCCATTGAGAATGAGAAATCTCAATGAGTCCAAACTTTAAAAGTTCTTGGCATTCCTGTTCTGCAAGCTTTGTGTCATTGGGATTCATGCCAGAATGACTAGCTTTTGTGGGATTGATATCCTCATTTTTCTTAAAATGAAGTCGGATAAAAAATTCAGAATTTTCCCACAAAGGATGATCACACTTTTGTAAAAACTCTTGATGATTTGTTGAGCATGATTCTTGAATAATCTGCTCTTGAAACTGCTGGAGTTGATCTTGTTGAACACTTTCTTCTTGTATCAAATACAGCTTTGGGATTTCAATGAAATGTTTAAAAAACTTTTTTGATTTTATCCCATTCCCTGTAATAAGATATTTATTTTGCCTGTAAAGATCAAATCCTAACAACAAGTCCTTACCGGTAAAGTTTGCTCCCAGAAATTTTGAACTAACACAGCAATCAGGGAGAAGTTTGAGAGTGATGGGATTTTTTGTGACAAATCTTGTTTCAAAAAGATTTCCATCAGCTCCTCTAAACTTATTCACTTGAGGAATCCAATATGAGTCTGGTAGGATATCCTTCCTCATGATGGAAGTATGGGCACCTGTATCAAAAAATGCAATAAGAGGTATAGGTTTAGAATATTTATCCAACAAGATATGAATAAGAGTTTGTGGATAAACTTCCTCTTCTGTTTCCCCTTTATTTGTCATAGCAATAGGCCCAATACTTAAAATTTCTTCAGGGACCTGTAAAGCCAATAGAGTAGTGTCAGTAGGCTCCTCTTGTTCAGAAAATTCAGATTCTAAATCAGATATGGAAAAATGAAGCTCATTTTGAATTTCTGAAATTAATTTTACTCCCTTCTGATTTTGAGGACAATTTTTTGCAAAATGTCCAGGCTTTCCACAGATAAAACATTTGTTGCCTTTTGTGCCTCTGAACCTTTTAGACTTTCGTCTAAAATACCTCCATTTCTTTCTGAAGGATTTTCTTGGAAAATTCTTATAGGCCTTGGTAAAGCTTTTGAACTTTTTGAATCTTCTGGATCCTTTTCTTCTCTGGGATGGAGTACAGGCTTGGCACTTTCCCTTAGTTATTAGCTCTGGCTTTTTGCAGGCTTGGTCCAAACAAACATCTCCTTTTAGATATTCACGAATAACTTTCCTCTTATGACAAAGGTCATCAAGAGATAGGAAAACTGCTTGTTTGATTTGGCCAATGGTGAGATTTAAAACTGATCCATACTTATTATGGATATACATTTCTGCACCATCTGCAAGTGGCTTGGGAAGGGAACTGATAAACGGTTGTTTGAGATTGATATCTGCACCAAGAGAGTAAAATAACTTAATCATTTTTTTAAAATGTTTATTTAGATCCCGTCGATCATAAGATAAACATTTTATTTGAAAGAATTCTTTTCTTTTTGCTTCCTGGAATTCTCGGACATTTCCAAGAAATGTGAGATGAAGAATATGGATATTTTCCAGGAAATCTTGTTTGGTTAAAAAGAGCATTTTATCCGCATCTCCAATGGTTGTCCACCAATCCTTGAGGATTCCAGCCAGATGAGCTGTAAAAATTGATAAAATTTCAAAGTGAGATTCTTCTGTTAAATTTTGGGCAAGCATCCAAGCATGGAATTCATGGAACCTTGCTTCCCATTTTTCAGGTGGAATATTAACAATTGTAAACAGAGGTACTCCCTTTGATTTTGGAAAAGTAGCTCGATGGGTTCGATCAAATGATGTTTCTCCTTCCTCCTCATTGTCATCAGGTTCAACCACTTCTGGTTCTGGATCTGCCATATGAATCTGAGGGGTACTTTCTTCGTCGGATGAGGATTCTAAAGTATCAGTTGTTGATATTGTGTCATCATCTGAAGAAGTAGAAAGACTGCTTTCTTCGGAGCCTGTATCTTTAGAGGAATTATCATGGAATTCAGTATAGGTTGAAATATATGGAACTGAATCTTCATGAAGTTCATTTAACACTGTTGACAAGGGATTATCATATACCCTAGTAGCTTCATTTGCTTTCCTTTCCTGTTCAACAGAAAAAATTGGATTAGTATAAGTACTAAACATTAATGAAGCCGGAGGTTCTTGTTGAGAGGATGACGGCTGTTCAATGGCAGATTGTTTGGCTTTTCTTTCCCTTTCAGCTTCAACTTTTCTTGGTTCCTTTTCAGCCAGTTTCCTAGCTAGTTCAGCATCCTTTTGAATTTGTTTATTTTTACGATATTCTCGTAAAGTTGCTGCAATATCAAAAGGTTTGGTAACCTATGGCTGTGGTGTTGAAAAGTAAATAGATGGTGATGGAGTTGTAACTTCACCGAAATAGAAAGGTGTCGGCCAATTTTGAAGTGGTACTGCACCATACATGGGACCTACCTTAAAAAGAGGTGTGGAAGACCCTACATCATATGTAGGAACTTGTCCTGTGGTTTTCAGAACATGTAGCTGATCTTGAATAAACTTTGTTTCTTTTTCTTTATTGAGGATAAAATTAGCTAGAGTGGATGGATCAGAAGGCAAGATATACTTAAGTTCTTGAAGTCTTTTTTCAAAAACTGCAATCATGTGAGAAACCTGAGATTGTTGAGTTGATACAGTGGTATCAACTTGTTCAATCTTATCTTTGGCTTCTGAGATGTTCTTATGAATGGATATCAGGGCAGTGTTTTGAACCAGAGAGTTCTTAGTTTGCCAATTTAGAACATCTTCTGTGGGATTTGGGCGAACAGTTTCTCCACTTGGTAAAACTGTTGAAGAAGTATTTTGGATTTTTGGAATGTGTCTAGCACCATTCTTATTGAAAGTTTCCAACTTTGGAAAATCTGCTTCACTGAACATAAAGCATTCTTGAACATGAGAAGTTGGACTTCGAAGTATTGTTTCAGATTTACAGAATGGTTGAAGAGTCCATTCCTTTTTGGATTCTTGTGCTTCTTTGTCCAAAATATCAAGACACTTTTGGTAATAAGGATGATGATCCTTTTTTGAATATGAATTAGGTGTCTGTGAAATTTTTTGAATCCAATCAGAAGGAATTTGATAACCATTAAACTGGCTTCTTTGAGATAAAAAAGTATCAGTGTCTGGATCTCGTGGATCCAAGTCTGGTTTGCAGGGTCGGGGTTCAACTTGTTTTGATTTTGATTTTTTCTTACAAGATAAATCTGGTAAGTCAAAACCAAGAATATTTTCAAGTTGACAGGAGTCACAAATGGTGCAAACATCAAAATAGATATGACCTGAGATAGGATCCTGAAACCATGATACTGGGAGTCCTTCATTATCAAAATATTTGATAATATCTTGACTTCGATGGACCTGCCGAAGATTCTCAGGATGATTATCATGTATGTCCCATTGTTCTTCAAATTTTGAGGGATAATACATAGGTACCTGTGCACACATAATAGAAGGATGAGATTTTGTAATCAAATCTTTAAAATGAGAATGATCAAATGAAATTGATGTTCTCCCTTCTTTGGTATGAGATATCCTTGAATTTGAGGATTCAAGGGGTTCCAGGCCCTGGCCCGGGCTACTTGTGGTATCAGAGCCAGGCTCTGATACCACAAGTAGCCCGGGCCAGGGATCCAGCCGCAATGCTCCTAAAAGCTTAAGCTGTTAGGGCCAGCCTCCCCCTGACTTAAGTACCATGGCCACTCCTAACCAACCTTCGATGTGGGACTACTGTTCCCCTTCTTGGCGCATCCTGCCGCGGGTACTCTTCACCCCCACCGAAGGCCTGGCTCTGATACCACAAGTAGCCTGGGCCTGGGCCACGGTACTTAAGTCAGGGGGAGGCTGGCCCTAACAGCTTAAGCTTTTAGGAGCATTGCGGCTGGATCCCTGGCCCAGGCTACTTGTGGTATCAGAGCAACGACTCTTACTGTTAACTCTGAGTTCAACCCCATTGGTGGTCAATTGAATCGAGCCAGCAAGGGCTTGGTCGAGGAAATTGGCAAGCCATGGGGACTGTTTATGTGGAATCATTGGGTATGAGACTCTTGATTCCGGTATACTCGAGTATTACCACTGTGAACTGATTGGAGTTCGGGCCCGGTAGAGGTATGTGAGGTGGAAGGAAATTGGAGAAAGTGGAGTCTACGGTATTGGTTCCTCCTTAAGCGTTGATGGAGGGTCAACGGGGCAAGATCAAGTACGGCAAGCGAGGAAAAGGGCTCTTGAGAGCCGACCGTATCCTTTTTACATATCTTTATTGAAATAGGGTGCTCGTTGACTCACTTATTGAGTTTATTTGGATTGAGTACCTTTGTGCTTATATGAACTTTGTTACTTGAGTGATGGTACCTCATTGGACGAAAGCTCACTCCATTGCCTTTGTTTTCCTTACATGAATATGAATACCTTTTGGGGAACTGTGATTTTGAAGCCGAGTTGAGCTAGTTTAATATTATTTTGTCTAGCTCCTCGATGGTTGAAAAACCTTAAGTGTATTTTGACTTAACCTTTCCTTCTGGGTTGTAAATTTGAAACCATATGTGTATAAACGTGGTTGGCAATGTTCATGTGTTATTTTGGTTTGTAAATGTCAAATTCCAAGGTTTATATGATTTGATGGTGATTGATTGGGTTTCGAGCACTGTTCCTGTGCGGCTCTGTTTTTCATTTTCATTTTGCGAATTTTGAATCGTTTGAGCGCGCTATTACCTTTCGGAACGTTTTAGATTGTTTATAAGCGTCAGAGTAGTCCTGGCGAGAGCTGGACAGGCAGTCCGCTAACCCCTTTGGTACGTCTTAGGGGAAGGTGGGGCTGTCACACTTTGACATCTCCAATAAACATCAAATGAAGGATGTTTGTGTTTTCAACAAAATCTTGGCGTGTCAAGAAATATAGCTTATCTTGTTCTCCTAAACTGGTCCACCAATCTTTGAGGATTCCTGCAAAATGGGCAGTAAACACATATAAGATTGTTTTGGAGGAGTAACTACTCCTAATCCTTCAGTTTTCTTTCCAGATCAACAACCCCAAGCTTCTAAACCTTTTGATATTGCACAGGTACTGCGGGAATATCACAAGAACAAACAAAAACAAAAGGAAGAAGAATTGGCATTGCAAAGGGTTGAAGCAGAAAAGAAAAGAGAAGAAGAAGAAAGGAAGAGAAAAGCAAAAGCAGTTGTACAAGAACCTGATACTGCATTAATGTATTCTGTACATACTAATCCTACTTTTTCTCTTCAACAGGAAGAAAAACCAAATCAACAGACCAAAATCTATGATAATCCTCTTTCTTCCAAGATGAAAGATTTGCATGAATATTCTATTCCGTATATATCAACATATTCCCAGGTTTCTGATTCCTCCGAATCAGTCCAAGAAGATTCATCAGAAATTAGTTTTGAAAATACAACAACAGATGAAGAAGCAGAAAAAG
Source organism: Coffea eugenioides (assembly GCF_003713205.1). NCBI lineage: Eukaryota > Viridiplantae > Streptophyta > Magnoliopsida > Gentianales > Rubiaceae > Coffea > Coffea eugenioides. The sequence continues at coordinate 21,293,199 of NC_040035.1, forward strand.
AAGATTCTTTTGAATCCATTTCTTCTGAATCTACTCTTAATGATCAGACCTCTTTTGATGACCAAATACCTATGATTCATACGGCAGAAGAACCAGAGGTAAAAGTAAAAGAACCTGAGGGAGAATCTTCAGAAACATACAGACCTCAAAGAATAGATTTCCCAAAATCAAAGGGAGTACAAATCTTTACAATTGAGTATATGCCCTCTGAACAATGGGAATCAAAATTCCAGGAATTTCATGCCTAGATGATTGTTCAAAATCTAACTGAAGAATGATTTCTCCAGGATATTATTGCTCATTTCAATAATAAAGGAGAAGCTATATATCATTTCCAGGATCCCATTTCAGGTCATATCTATTTTGATATCTGTACAAAGTGTGATGATTGTTGGTGGGAACATACCTATGGAACTTCTGATCTACAACCTTCGAAAAAGAAACAATCCCCAGCAGTTGATCCCCAAATTGATCATCCATCACCTTGTAAACCAGGACCTAAACCACAGGAGCCAGACACTAATAATTTCACATCTATCAGAAGCTCATTTAATGGTTATCAAATTCCAACCTCATGGGTTTATCAACCACCCAAAAACTCACTAAAAGAGGACCAAAAATCCCTTCATCCATACTATCAAAAGTGTCTTGACATTTTAGAAAAGGAAGAAAGGAAACAAGCAACCAAAATTCGAGAATGGAAGCCCAAACTGTGATACGTTCCTCGATCAACTTGTTTCGGGACACGTAGCATGTTTGCCCAAGGATCTAGCGAGGATGTCCAACGCTTGGAATTGCGGGATCTAGAACCAAACGGACGACACGATTTGATTCAAGACGGTAGGACGACGACTCCAATGAAGGTGACTACTCCACGGGATAGGTCGGTAGAACAATCTAGGACGAGACGCAAGATTGCTCAAAACCCTTGGCAAAGCAAGTAAAAGGCTCGAATTCTCTCTCAAGAAGAAGAATCGAAAAATAACAAACTTTATTGATAAAACGTCTGACCCTTAAACCTTACAAAGCAAGCCTATTTATAGGCTAAAGTGACTAAAACCCTAAAGGGGCTAGGAAAAGGAAAAAGTCGGCCCATGCTCTTGGAACAAGATGGGCCGGCCTATGCTCTTACTAATCATTAACTAATTGCTAACTAATTGATGGGGCCTAAGGCCTTATTCTCTTGGTGGCCCGCTTGATTCTTCGTGGGCTTAGATCATGGTGTAAATGGCTCGATTGTCTCTCTCCAAGCCCTCAATATCTTTGTGAACTCCATGTTGGTCTTGGACAACTCTAACCAGAACTTGGAATGATTCTTTGAATAGCTTGGCCCATGCATGCGTGACTGGGCCCAATGGGACTCGAAACATGTAAGTCATTGCGTGGGCTTTGACCCGTACACACATCAGTCCCCTCCTCTTGAGAAGGATTTGTCCTCAAATCTGGATGGGAATGAATGAGACTAACAAGAGTTGCTAGTATGACACCTCAAATCTCCACATATTGGCCCTCTTAGATTGAATAACACTTGCATATGTTATGATTAAAATAATTCGGTGCACATGTCTCTTAGTCAGCTTCAAGAGCCTCTCGAACAAGGACATTCGCCAAGGTAAGAAGGAACGTGTGTAAGGCTTGTGAACGTTCCAGGTTGCAACACAAAGCTCTCTAATTTGTCTTCGAGTATGGGCATTCACGTGCACTTTATAACGATGTTCGTTGGGACTAGGGAAGCCCCGAATCTGGTTGTGCAAGATGGTACAGTTCGGCCCTAGGCATTGTTGAATCGGCTCAACTTTCCAAGCTGGAGGTAGGACACTGAACCACCCGTGTTGTACACCCATATAAACATGACCCAGGGAGGTAAGGGTAGCATTCGGATTGTGATTGACACACTTGTGTGCATCACCCAGCATAAGCGGCAACAATGAAGAGAGACGCACTCCATATAAATCACATGCGTTCGCGCCACATGCATCTGGAACAAGCACGAAATCAAGTTACAACTCTTTAGTCATAGTTGGGAAATTTTGGCCAGCTTTACAACCTACAAACACAAAATAACCTTCAACTTGAAACAATTCAGAAATTGGATAAAGAAATAAGGGAACGTTATTAACTAAATAGTAAGAAGGTTTAGAGCAAGATTTAAATGTGAGAACTCCCTTTGACACTTCAATATTTCTTCCACCAATTGATTCAACTTGAGAGTCCAGTGCTAGTCCTTCCTCATCAAGATCTACGTAAGAGCAACAAGAGTTAGTGCTAGTAACATGCTCAAAATAAGGCAAAGGTGATGAATGAACCATAGGTAAAGAACAAGAAGTAGAATCTGGAATTTCCCTTTTAAGATGAGCTCGAATGAATCCTCCAATGGTACGGACAGATTTGATTGGACGTTGTTCCATGAATTGATACCAAAGAGATTTAGTTCCTAGAAGACAAACTCCATGGAAACTCACAAAGTGTCCAAGTGACTTCGGGATGGAACATGCCATGACCAACTCTACTTGACTTTGTTTAACCTGCACAAACGAGGATATACTAAACAAAACACATGTTATCCGGTTAGCAAACAAAGTGTTCACACGTTCAATGTTTGCAGACATGGTCAACTCTTTTTCTTGACTCTTCACTAAGGCCAAATTGTTCTTGCTTATCCCCACTCCCTTCTTCTCGGACCATTGATCCTTCATTGCACTTGAGTTTTGTTTTTCATTGGGGAGCTCTTGTTCACGGCTCGGCAGCAACTCATTCGTACGTGGCTCTTCAATCAACGAGGGACTAGACTGAATTTTTCCTTTATTACCACCGGTTGGCACATGGTTAAGTTGCTCCAAGTGTGAATCCAGCACTTGGCTAAGTCTTTCCATCATGTCATCAATCAATGCTTTAGTCCGACTTCGGAATTTATCCTTTGATTCACGAAGCTTTGACTCAATTCGAGAATTCTCAAACTCCTCGTCTTGATTGTCAAGACACTTCTTAGATGCACCTCGTTTGCTTGAAGTTGACCTCGATTTAGATGCTCTACGCAGACTTCTTTGCTCCTTCTCATACTCATCACAATCTTGTTTATACCTTTCATATACACACAAAGCACGGTGGCGTTGCATCTCCTCTCGGAGTGAATGATACCCATGTTGTGAACTGGATTGCATGGAACTAGAGTACTTGTGAGTAGGCATCTTGAGACCCATCCTCTTGAGACGCTCATTCTCCAAGAATTCTTGGTTGTATGGGTAAGACGCAACTTCTCTAGGCATGAGTGCGTGACCTGCCAAAATGGTTAGCAAAGAAAAGGAGATTCCTCACGTCACACAAGCTCACGTGTATGTGCTCATCCCTCGTGTATCTCTCGAATTTTCAGTCTAATGGTCTTACCAAAATTCCTTACCTGTCGGGTCAGGTAGTTGAGAAATGTTGCTCAAGTCCAATAATTGTCACCAACTTTTTCCACAAGAGTAAGCAAGAGTGTAAGACACAAACGTGGGTAAAAATTGAAGTGGAATGGATGGATTTTGGAAGGCTACTAGCAGCGGACAGAAATGGAAATAACGCCAAAGTGATCAAAAAGGAAGAAACCCCTAGCTTCCTAAAAGGTAGGAGTGGGTTTCTAGAATGTAGGAGAGTATTCCTAAAAAGTAGGAGAGAATGTAGGAGAGTGTTCCTAAAATATTGGAGAGAATGTAGGAGAGTTTCCTAAAGTGGATGAGAGAATATAGGAAAGGACCTAAAAATGGATGAGAGAATTTTAGGAGAGTTTCCTAAAAATGGATGAGAGAATTTAGGAAAGTTTCCAAAAAATGGATGGGAGAGTTTAGGAAAATTTCCTAAAAATGGACGAGAGAATTTAGGAAAGTTTCCTAAAAATGGATGAGAGACTTTAGGAAAGTTTCCTAAAAAATGGATGAGAGAGTTTGGGAAAGTTTCCTAAAAAATTGATGAGAGAATTTAGGAAAGTTTCCAAAAAAATGGATAAGAGAGTTTAGGAAAGTTTCCTAAAAGGGTAGGAGAGAGAGTGTCCAAGTGAGTACAAAGAGTTATCCAAGTGCTTTACTAAGTTTCCTAATTGATTTTGGAAACAAGTTAGTTTTTGGAAACCTTTTGAAAGAGTTTAGGAAAATTTCCTAAAAATGGACGAGAGAATTTAGGAAAGTTTCCTAAAAATGGATGAGAGACTTTAGGAAAGTTTCCTAAAAAATGGATGAGAGAGTTTGGGAAAGTTTCCTAAAAAATTGATGAGAGAATTTAGGAAAGTTTCCAAAAAAATGGATAAGAGAGTTTAGGAAAGTTTCCTAAAAGGGTAGGAGAGAGAGTGTCCAAGTGAGTACAAAGAGTTATCCAAGTGCTTTACTAAGTTTCCTAATTGATTTTGGAAACAAGTTAGTTTTTGGAAACCTTTTGAAAATCCTTTTGTCGCGCCCCATTTTTTTGATAAATAAATAAATGGTTTAAAAAATGTATTTTTTGTGATTGAATTTGTGAAAGAAAAATGGGTCTAAATGGGGGTTTGAGAATGCGACGAATTGACCCAAAATTATAGTTTAAAAAGGGTTTTTTGAAACAAAATACGGAGTCGCCACTTGGCAATGAGTTAAGGTGTACCAAGTCACCCAAAAATGTATTTTTAAAGAAAAATAGGAAAAAGTAGTGATAAAACCCTTTTTAAACGATTCCTAGTCTACGTAAACCAAAGAAAAAGGTTCGGGAGTCACATTTGACAAAGGGGAAGGCAAGGATAAAATCCAAGGCACCCCTTTGACCTAGCCAAGGCTAGTTGCATGATTTAATCAAAAATTTTCTTGTTTTAACCAAAGAATTTATTACATTTGGATGCACTACATGAATGCAGACCCTAGACCTATGGGTATTGGGGGAAATTTCTCTTCAAAGGTTGAGTGGTGCCAATCACATTAATTGTGAAGCCCAATAACGATCCTTTGAAGAGGTCACACCTAAACCTAAATGACGTGAAGAATGAGTGGAATGCATGCCATGTGAAAGTGTGAGTTTGTGTGAAGTGAGAAAAATGATAAAAGTAATAAGATATAAGTGAAGGTGTGCAAATGTAGATGAAAGTACTCGTGTGCGAGTGAAGATAAAAATGTTCGTGTGCAAGTGAAGATAAAAGGGTTCGTGTGCAAGTGGAGATAAAAAAGTGTTCGTGTGCAAGTGGAGATAAAAAATGTTCGTGTGCAAGTGAAAGTGATGAAAAGGTGCATGTGTGCAAATGAGACAAAAGTGAAAGTGCAATGATAGAGTGGATTGAGAATGCATGAGCCTAGGGAATTCATACATATTGGGTACGGGGAGACCTAAATCGTGACTTGATTTGCCCTTTTATAGAGGGAATACAAGCGTGCTAAGGCTTAGAAAAAGCCACACTCGTCTATATCCCATATTTAAGGGGACTCTTCAAGCAAATGAACCCTATAACTAGCATGAAATGCAAAAATCCTAAAATGGAGGGAAAAGGGGTTCGAGGGGCATGCAAAATGATAAAACTAAAAAGAATGCATGACATGTAATGAACATGCAAATGTGTACTAACGAGAGGACATCCCTAAGGGTCTAGCGTTGGACTAGCCCATTCTATGAATTCCGACTAGCGTTGGACTAGTGGAAACGTACATTCATCCATCATATTCATTCAGGCTATGGAAAGCGAGTAGACATGCCAAACACTTATAAACCCATAGCACATAACATTTAGCATGCTCGACTAGATGCAAGGCCCTAACAAAGCAAATTAACACGTAGTAACTAAGCATGCATGACACGTAAGACAATTAAAGCCCTAACTATTACATTTGCTAGCTAGGCACATGACTTCGATAGGTCTTCATTGAATGCTCCTCCAAGCCCTATCTATTACAAGCCAAGAGGTGTACACATACCCCATAAAGAATAACTTAAATAAAAAGCAGAAGTAAATGACATAAATAAAAGAAATTAAAGAAAGGCTAGGAAAGCAAAGTAGACATGTATATTCACATAACACGTAGGAGCACGTAGGAAAAATAACTCAAGAATATTGAAGTTACCTCCCTTGCAATGGAAATCGAGTAAATGAGATATTAGCTTCAAAACAATAAAAAGGGTCAAGGCACCAATTTATTTGACAAATAATCACAAAGGATAAAAATAAACATGAATTTGAATCAATTAAATCATGTCAACAACCCACATTTAAGAAGTCAAGAGAAGAAAGGACTTGATTGCAAAGATTGACAAAATTTTGGGGCCAAAATTAAAGAAAAACAAAGTTCAAGGACTTATTTGCAATTAAAGTAAGGACCGAATTGAAAGTAGTTGAAAATATCCAGGGCCACAGTGAAATTAAAGAAAAGTACAGGGACTGATCTGCAAATGCGTTCTCTGGTTTCTTAATGGACCAGGCCATGGGGCCATTTTATTATTTGTTTGGGCCAAAGCTTCCCAGCCCAACCGAAAACCCAAGCAAAAACAGATGGGCTAGCTTAACTATTTTGACCCAAAATTAGCCAACCAAACAGATGGGTCATGAATCTCTAGCCCAAACCAAAAAAACAAATAAACTGAAACAACTTTCTTAAACCCAAACACAAAATATCCTCTTGGCCCTAAACATTTATTTCATTAAACCCAACAAGATAAACAAATCAACAAAATTATTAAGCCACAATTATGACCCACAAACAAGAATTAATCTAACCCAAAAGGCTACTTAAGAAAATGAGATGATGATTAAAATTCAAAAGGATGAAGTAAGTTCCACTTTTCTAATTTTTGGGTCATATCAGAATGAGGGGAGAACTTGAGGGGTTCATATGCAACAAAACAGGGATCTAATTGAAGGAATTACAACAATTTCGGGGGGCAAATTATGAAGTTCTAAAATTCTGGGGTTAAATCATAATGGAAATGGAAATTGAGGGACTGGAATCATGAATTTAATCAAATGGTCATCTTCTCCAAACAGATTAGCCATCCGCTGCTGTTTTCATTTTTGCTTTGCGGACAAATGAACACCAGAAAATTCAACTCTGGCTAATCAAAAAAAATGAAACTCACACAAACTTGTTATCCTACCATTTCAAATTGAGTTCATTCAATCCGGAAACATGGGAAGCAAAGAAGTAGAAGACAGCAATGCATCAAAATTTCTTAATCGTAAAGAAAAGAATCGGCCAATTCAACTAGTTTCTCCACGCGAAAATGTAAACAAGGGATCTTCCAATAAGAATTTTCAGCTCAGGCATTTCGTCGAACAGATTAGGGGCATCAGGAATTTCATCAGATTTTTGCTCAATTGAAGTTATGATTGGCCCAAAAATTGTTCAAAACATAGGGAAATTCAGTCCAAACAATCACAGATAGCATGTATGTTTCACAATCATGTACAACCGGCAAACATTGCAATGAGCAAATTCAGAAAAGACATGCTTTTGAGAGCTTCCAACGTTTGTGTTTGGAAAGAAACAGAAATTGAAAGGCAGAGGACAGCTTACGATATTTTCTCTCGGTGAAATTCCGAAGGCGGCAATGATGGATTGGCGGTGTGGTAGTGGCGCTTTCCTGGCAGCGGCAATCAGCAATTCCTCCGCCCCATTTTCTGCCCGAGATTCCTCCTCAGTTGCTCCCTTTTTGGCTCTGCCTGAAGCTTCCAATTTTCCTTTCGGAAGTTTCTTCCTTTTCCCATTCTTTTCCTTCTGCCCGTAACCGCTGGCTTCCTTCCACGGCTCTCCCTTTTTGATGTTTGCTTTTTCCCAGCTCTCCCCTGCAACCTTCTCCCGACCTCTCTTTTCTTTTCCGTTCACCACCCTAAAACTTCTCCTCGTTGCCTGTTTTCTTTTTTCTGCTCTAAAGCCCGTTGCTTCCGCTTGTTCGTGTTTTTTCAGCCCCTCCGTCCGCCTCCAACTTCCTTGTTTTTCTCCTCTCTTTTTTTTTGCTGAAGCCTCTCTCGGCCTCCTCTCTTTGTTTCTGCTATCCTTTTGCCCGTTTTTTCTTTCCCCCCCTTGCCGGCTGCCTTTCCTTTTCTTTATCTCACGGTGGTTCTTACCCTAACCTAGCCGTCACTTTCTTCTTCCAAAAACTCCTCTGCTATCTTCGCCGTTCTCTTTTTCCTTTCTTTTTAGTTTGCCACTGCCAACCTTCTCTATTTTTTTATGCCCGTCACCCTTCAAGCTCCCCTGTTTTCTTTTCTTTTTCTTTTGTTTTTCCAGAATCTCCCCTCTGTTTCTGTTTTTCTCTCATCCGTGGCCTCTTTTTTTCCTCCCAATTCTCAAAACCTCCCTTCTAAGCTAAACAAGTGTCCTCCTAAATGTTGTGTTGTCAATTAAACAAAAGGGACACTTGTCCCTCAAATTCCTTAACCACTTGTCCCATGATTGTTTTGTACACTTGTTCAACATGCACACTTCCACCTATTTTTGCCACTTTCATTCTTTTTCTTTCATTTTTCATTTTTCATCATTTTTCACTTTTTCCCTTCTTTTTCCTTTTTTTCATTTTCAAGAATTTCTATGCTAAAAACACAAAAAACTAAAAAACTAAAAACTAAAAAGTGAAAAAAACGAGCACAGACTAAAAAATAATTAGTAAATGAAATTACACCAAAATTTGGTGTCTACAGTTTGCCCCTCTTTGTCTGAGTTTTGGAAAAACTTGAGACAAAGAAGTAGACACCAAATGCTTACCTGTGTTATTCGGCTACGAGCGTCTCGAACGATGGATGCTTTAGAAATGGGGACTGACCCCTTTGACAAAAATTTAAAATGGGATTGATCCAAACAGAAAATTTAAAATCGGGATTGACCCGAACAGAAATTTAAAACGGGGATAGACCCACGGGATAGACCCGGACAGAAACGTAAAATTGGGATAGACCCACGGGATAGACCCGAACAGAAATTTAAAATTGGGATAGACCCACGGGATAGACCCGGACAGAAATGTAAAATTGGGATAGACCCACGGGCAGAAATGTAAAATGGGATAGACCCCAGACGGACAGAAATGTAAAATTGGGATAGACCCACGGGATAGACCCGAACAGAAACTAAAATTGGGATAGACCCAAGGGATAACCCGGACAGAAATTTAAAATTGGGATAGACCCACGGGATAGACCCGAACAGAAATTTAAATGGGATGAATTGAAGTGAGATGGAGTATTGGTGGGGTTGACCCATGTTTATTGGTGATGCAAATGAAAGAAGCGAAATGAAGTGTTAATGGGACTGATCCACGTTCCAGTGGCTGTGAAAATGAAATGTCTCGACAATCGGACAGTGGGATCAAACCCGAGACTGCCGTGATGAACTTGATTTTTGATTTTTTGATTTTTGGATTTTTTTGGATTTTTGATTTTTTTTTTTTTTTGATTTTTTGATTTTTGATTGAGTCTGGAGGGGCGAGAATCCGGTCCCAATGTGATAAAAGCGGTCAGCGGGATTAAACCCGGTCCTGCCGAGATTGGCGGGATAAAACCCGGTCCCAATGTGAGATAAGCGGTCAGCGGGATTAAACCCGGTCCTGCCGAGATTGGCGGGATGAAACCCGGTCCCAATTTGATAAAAGCGGTCAGCGGGATTTTACCCGGTCCTGCCGAGATTGGCGGGATAAAACCCGGTCCCAACGTGATAAAGTGATGTTGGCGGCACCAAGTCCAGGCCCAACGTGATGTTTGGGAAGTTGGCGGCACAAAATCCAGGCCCAACGGGATGTTTGAGATGTTGGCGGTATTAAATCCAGGCCCAACTTGATCTTTGAAATGTTGGCGGCATGAAATCCAGGCCCAACTTGATCTTTGGAATGTTGGCGGCATTACAGCCAGGCCCAACTTGATCTTTGGAATGTTGGCGGCACAAAGTCCAGGCCCAACGTGATTTTTGGACTGTTTGGGATGTTGGCGGCACAAAGTCCAGGCCCAACTTGATATTGGAATGTTGGCGGCACGAAATCCAGGCCCAACGTGATCTTTGGAACGTTGGCAGCACGAAATCCAGGCCCAACGTGATCTTTGGAACGTTGGCGGCACGAAATCCAGGCCCAACGTGATTTTTGGAATGTTGGCGGCACGAAATCCAGGCCCAACTTGATATTGTGAATGCTGGCGGCACGAAACCCAGGCCCAACTTGATATTGTGAAGCTGGCGGCACGAAACCCAGGCCCAACTATTTTTGGAACAAGAAATTGAATTGGATTTGTCAAGAAACAAGACATTAAATTTGATTTTCCAAGAAACAAGAATTTGATTTTGATTCTTGATTTTTCTGAATTTTCCCCTTCCCTTCGGATTTTGCCGAGAGAATTTTTCAACAAAATTTGCCCCAGTGTCGGGTCCATTTTTCCTCCTTCTTCTTGCTTCTCTTTGCAGTATCGGCCTTCCGCCTTACTGGATGCTTTTCGTCATTTTGAATCATGAATACCTGCACAGGGGTCTTCACAAAGCATGACATGCACTTAAATTTCATGAAAAGAGCAACGTGATTGATTCGAAAATGTATCATTTTGACTTTTGGACGAAATCCTCAAATGTATTGCGGAAAATTTTGCCCCAATGTGGGCTTATTTTACAAAATCCCTCCAATGAAAACTTGCCCCAGTGTGGGCACATCTAATTGCAAAAAATGTGTTTGGATGAAGCTTCATTTATTTGAACAAAGTAAGGAACTGTGTTTCCTATACAATGCGAAGAAAACTAAAATGTCTTGCTTAAACTCATACAGAAAATTTCGTGATGAATTTCTCAAAATAATGCCCAATTACAAAAGATTTCTTCCTCACTTTAGCATCGATGCTTTGGGTAATGGGTCACCATTTCCTGTTAGCTCAATCTTTCAGGATCACCGAGTGGGTATTATTTCTGCTTTTGAAAGGGCTAAGGAAAATGAGAAATCAAGATTTGTCTTATTTTGTGCCCCAATTGTACGTAATCCATTCAATATCACATCTTAGTGAAAGCAAAGAGTTTGTCATCCTTATTTCTTAAGAAAACCTAGTCAACGTATAAGCTTCATGGGCTTGCAAAATTTTGGGTAGAAATGATAGCTAAACATGTGAAATCTGGTTATACCCTCATGATCATGAGTGATCGATGGGTTTTTATGAGCATAATCCTCACTTTGGATTGTCATGAAGGAATAAGTCAACGATGGACTTTATTAGCTTGTAATGTGGATTGAAGACGACAGCTAAAGAAATAATTTCCAAAGGATATTGCACCGAAGATCGCATTTTTCAACACTGCCCTCATCTGGACTCCAGATTCTTGGACTTTGTTTAACTTTTTATCATCACCCAACAGGGTCTTTCAGCATCAAATCTTTTTGCACCTTTCTTTTGCATTCATTTCGCTCATTTTTCTTTTCTTTTTCCCCCTTCGCGGGGTTTCACATGAAGAACAGTGTCAACCTCACACCTAATCAATTCAGAATACAGCAAAAACTTCCGGCATCAGAAATTTGCTTGACAGGGCTATTGCAAAGAATAGAAGTCAGGGCTTTCGGCTTTGTAATGGGGTCAGGCGGGGTGCTTAGAAAAGTTAAGGCTTGAAGGCAGATTTCAAAAGTGGTTTGAAGAATCTGAGATCGCACTGTTGCGTTAACCCTATTTTAAATCAGAATTTGCCCCAGTTCATGCTCAACTGAGGCTTTTCACTTTCATTTTCTTTCTTCTTTTGACTTTTCGGCTTTTTGCCATTCTTTGAAATTTGCCCCAGTTTATTTTTGAACTGAGGTTTTTTCTTTTGCTTTTGATTTTGTTGCTTTTCACTTTTTCACTTCTTGAAATTTTCCTCTTCAACTCAAACTTGCCCCAGTGTGGGGTTTGCGAATCTCAGGGGTTGCCAAATGAAGTATTTTATTCTGAAGGCTCAAAAAGGATAACGAGGGATAGAATGTTTGATCGAAAAAGAAGAGGGCCTGACTTTTATTCCATTCCTTACAATAACTCTGAAAGGAAACATTCATTAATGGGAAATTTTTAGCATGTATCTGAATTAACTGATTGAGGAAAACCCTTGTTCATCCATATTTGTGAAACATAGGCGATCCACGCGGACAAATCTCTTCCTTTTCTCTTTTTTTCAAAATTCGGAACCCAAGTGGAGTCAAATTTCCCCAATTTGCGGTTCCCTCCTTATTCGAGCATTTTTGCTTTTCCCCTTTTCTTTTTCTTTTTAAAATTTCCCAATCTCCTTCCCCAATGCGGGGTACGATCATAAGTGCATTCGAAAAGAACCACCAATTTTAGCTCAAATGAGGACGCAAGGGATAAATGGTGTTTAGATTGAAGAAATGATGGCCAAAGAATCATTCTTATACTTCATGACAACCAAAGTAACGAAATGGTTATTGAAAATCCATTCCCTTTTTGATATTTGAAAATTTTCCAATATAGGGTAGTGATCATCAAGGCGCTCATTTGAAATGAAATTATTCTTTTAAAAGCTCAAATGGGAGAGCAAATGATAAAATGTGTATAGATAAAGAAACGAATGCTCAAAGTATCATTCCAAATTTTCAAAACAAACAAGAATAATGCACATTTTTGCTTTCACTTAGATGTGAATTGGATCTGGTTAAACCAATAGGCATTTTTCAAGCAAGGATGGCCCCAATTTATCAATCAATGTGACTGATTTTATTTTGGGGTCAAATGAAGGAGAAAAGGAATCTCATAGGGCCTTTTGAGTGACCTCTTTTAATTCTGAACACTCTTATTGTGAATTTTCAGGCCGGAGGTTGAAAAATCTTAATTTGGTCTTATTTCTTAAAATTCATCATGAAATCTCCAATGAGCAAAAGAATGAAATGTACATGAATATACACAAAACAATAATTGTCCAAAACTTTATTGCTAAAAGAGTTTGAAACAAAAATTTCTCGTTCAATTACGATACAAATGAGGAGGGAAATTTCTAAAGAGCTCCACATATACACTTTTCGTCTCCTTTCCTTTTGAAACCAAAATGTATTAACAAATCAAATAAACAGAATTTTCCTTTGAAAAATAATTACAAAATCTCTCAGAGGCTTTAGCGGAGACATTTATGTAGGATCTGCCCAAGAATCAAATAATACTTGTAATCTTGATACTCTATCAAATCAAAATTGTTATCAGGTATAGAAGAAATATTTTCACCTTATTGAAACATTTTTATGAATGCAGGGGAGGGGGAAAAACAAAAGAAAAATACCCTGAGTTAGTAATCAAGACTATAAAATCGGTATGCATGCCCTATGGAGGGAACCCTTTTTGTGCCAAGGGTAGGCCTAGTATGAAAATGCAATCCTCCAGAGCAGGCACTATACAATACCTGATGGATCCGATCAGCTTATGGAGTGAAAAATAATTTGAAAAAATTTGGCCCATTGGAGTGACGAGAGATTTGTCAAAATGAGGACAACGTCCGAATAGATTGATCACCTTTGATTTGCAAAACACACGGGTTTGGCTTTGACGAACCTCCTATCAAAGAGATTGGAATTCGTTGACAAATTTTCTTAGTGAAGCATGAGTCAAAACCCCAACTGATCAAATAGTTGGATACAATGGATGGTTTTCTCAAAAATCGACTAGATTTCCCAATTTGGAATTCGACATTGAAATTCTAATTGGTCAAATGAAATTGACAATTTATTAAAAATCGACCGGATTACCCTGAAAAGGGAAACATGTCAAATGAATTGAATGACATTTGATTTATCCAAAATTAATCAGATCACCCTACAAGGGTAAATTGATCAAATAGACTGAACGAAACTTGATTTATTCAAAATCGGCTCGGTTGCCCTAAAAATGGGTAAATTGGCCAAATGAATGATTTATTCAAAAATCGACCGAATGACCCTAAAAGGGTAAATCGGCCAAATGAATGATTTATTCAAAATTGACCAGATGACCCTAAAAAGGGTAAATTAGTCAAATAAATGAAATCGGTGATCTTATTCAAAAATCGACTAGATTGCCCTAAAATGGATAAACTAGTCAAATGAATTCAAAATCGACTAGGTTGCCTTAAAAATGAACAAATTGATAAAATGGACTGGATGAAATTGAGGAATCAAATGATCCAATGGACTGAATGGCTTGATGCATTAGTCAATGAGCCTTCTAAAATCAAATTTTGGCCTCAGTTTATTTATCGTCTCAATAGGGAGAATCATTTGTGAATTTCTTCAAATTAATGTCCTTTTACGCAAGGGATTTTTACCAACTTGACAAAATGGCCAAAAAGTGATTATTAGACGCTCATATTCCAAAGATCGCTCTTATGAAGACGATCGGATCCTACCTTACCTTGTACACTACCCCTTTGGATGGTACAAAATGTAAACGTGCAAGTCTCTTTGGATTAAGTATCCGAGACACAAGGTGGTTTATTCCTAAACACGGGATTCCCTATGTGGCATTCCCTTTCTATGGTTTATGCATGATGCCATTTATTAAAACGATGTAAATAGGTGACAAATATGGCCTAAAGGACATAAGGAATACATCGGGGGAAAAAGGTCTAAAAATGAAATGTATTTATTGAAAATCAAGTGTAATAACTGAAATTTAAACATGTGAGTCATCTAGTGGGTAGGTCACTAAAGAGTGCCACAGAGGCCTCTTATTGCTAGGGCACATGAATGCAATCCAAGAAAACAAAAGAATGGTTAGTACAATTGATAGTACACATAACATGTTGGGAGCAATTAAGAATAAGAAATACAATAGAACAAGTAAAAGGGGTGGAACCCCTTCCCTCGTGCCTAATGTGCTTAAAAAAGGGCGAGGCTGACTCTAACCTAGGCAAACTCTAACATGGATGCATGAGGCTGGGGTTCACTAATGCCTAGACTCGATAAAGCTTCGGCTCCCAAGCCTTCAGACCTAAAGGCGAAGGGTCATCACTCCCAGGGCCTTTGATCGGTGGCTCGAGTGATCCCTTAGGTAGCGCTATGGGCGCAGAGCACACCAGCCGCCTACCCAAGGCAATCGATCCTAATCCTACAAGGCGGTGTGGGAAACGCCCACGAAAAATAAAATAAAATGGGATAAAAGCAAGTAAACGTGCACGTATGAAGTGTTCCCTATTTTGAGGGAAGGGGTTGAGAACCACGCGAGGCTCTAAAGGTGACACACACCACCCCCAAATGCAATGCAAGCGTGAGATACATACATCCAACCAACCAATCATACATTCGTGAGTGAGGGAGTAATTAATACGCGCGAAATGCAAAATCCTAAAAAGGAAAAATGCAACCCTAAAACACCCAAATGTGATATATGAAAAGATTAAAAGAAGAAAAAGGTTGATTAAATCAAATTTGCTCGGACTCTCGAATGTCCCCAGTGGAGTCGCCAACTGTCGCGCCCCATTTTTTGATAAATAAATAAATGGTTTAAAAAATGTATTTTTTGTGATTGAATTTGTGAAAGAAAAATGGGTCTAAATGGGGGTTTGAGAATGCGACGATTTGACCCAAAATTATAGTTTAAAAAGGGTTTTTTGAAACAAAATACGGAGTCGCCACTTGGCAATGAGTTAAGGTGTACCAAGTCACCTAAAAATGTATTTTTAAAGAAAAATAGGAAAAAGTAGTGATAAAACCCTTTTTAAACGATTCCTAGTCTACGTAAACCAAAGAAAAAGGTTCGGGAGTCACATTTGACAAAGGGGAAGGCAAGGATAAAATCCAAGGCACCCCTTTGACCTAGCCAAGGCTAGTTGCATGATTTAATCAAAAATTTTCTTGTTTTAACCAAAGAATTTATTACATTTGGATGCACTACATGAATGCAGACCCTAGACCTAGGGGTATTGGGGGAAATTTCTCTTCAAAGGTTGAGTGGTGCCAATCACATTAATTGTGAAGCCCAATAACGATCCTTTGAAGAGGTCACACCTAAACCTAAATGACGTGAAGAATGAGTGGAATGCATGCCATGTGAAAGTGTGAGTTTGTGTGAAGTGAGAAAAATGATAAAAGTAATAAGATATAAGTGAAGGTGTGCAAATGTAGATGAAAGTACTCGTGTGCGAGTGAAGATAAAAATGTTCGTGTGCAAGTGAAGATAAAAGGGTTCGTGTGCAAGTGGAGATAAAAAAGTGTTCGTGTGCAAGTGGAGATAAAAAATGTTCGTGTGCAAGTGAAAGTGATGAAAAGGTGCATGTGTGCAAATGAGACAAAAGTGAAAGTGCAATGATAGAGTGGATTGAGAATGCATGAGCCTAGGGAATTCATACATATTGGGTACGGGGAGACCTAAATCGTGACTTGATTTGCCCTTTTATAGAGGGAATACAAGCGTGCTAAGGCTTAGAAAAAGCCACACTCGTCTATATCCCATATTTAAGGGGACTCTTCAAGCAAATGAACCCTATAACTAGCATGAAATGCAAAAATCCTAAAATGGAGGGAAAAGGGGTTCGAGGGGCATGCAAAATGATAAAACTAAAAAGAATGCATGACATGTAATGAACATGCAAATGTGTACTAACGAGAGGACATCCCTAAGGGTCTAGCGTTGGACTAGCCCATTCTATGAATTCCGACTAGCGTTGGACTAGTGGAAACGTACATTCATCCATCATATTCATTCAGGCTATGGAAAGCGAGTAGACATGCCAAACACTTATAAACACATAGCACATAACATTTAGCATGCTCGACTAGATGCAAGGCCCTAACAAAGCAAATTAACACGTAGTAACTAAGCATGCATGACACATAAGACAATTAAAGCCCTAACTATTACATTTGCTAGCTAGGCACATGACTTCGATAGGTCTTCATTGAATGCTCCTCCAAGCCCTATCTATTACAAGCCAAGAGGTGTACACATACCCCATAAAGAATAACTTAAATAAAAAGCAGAAGTAAATGACATAAATAAAAGAAATTAAAGAAAGGCTAGGAAAGCAAAGTAGACATGTATATTCACATAACACGTAGGAGCACGTAGGAAAAATAACTCAAGAATATTGAAGTTACCTCCCTTGCAATGGAAATCGAGTAAATGAGATATTAGCTTCAAAACAATAAAAAGGGTCAAGGCACCAATTTATTTGACAAATAATCACAAAGGATAAAAATAAACATGAATTTGAATCAATTAAATCATGTCAACAACCCACATTTAAGAAGTCAAGAGAAGAAAGGACTTGATTGCAAAGATTGACAAAATTTTGGGGCCAAAATTAAAGAAAAACAAAGTTCAAGGACTTATTTGCAATTAAAGTAAGGACCGAATTGAAAGTAGTTGAAAATATCCAGGGCCACAGTGAAATTAAAGAAAAGTACAGGGACTGATCTGCAAATGCGTTCTCTGGTTTCTTAATGGACCAGGCCATGGGGCCATTTTATTATTTGTTTGGGCCAAAGCTTCCCAGCCCAACCGAAAACCCAAGCAAAAACAGATGGGCTAGCTTAACTATTTTGACCCAAAATTAGCCAACCAAACAGATGGGTCATGAATCTCTAGCCCAAACCAAAAAAACAAATAAACTGAAACAACTTTCTTAAACCCAAACACAAAATATCCTCTTGGCCCTAAACATTTATTTCATTAAACCCAACAAGATAAACAAATCAACAAAATTATTAAGCCACAATTATGACCCACAAACAAGAATTAATCTAACCCAAAAGGCTACTTAAGAAAATGAGATGATGATTAAAATTCAAAAGGATGAAGTAAGTTCCACTTTTCTAATTTTTGGGTCATATCAGAATGAGGGGAGAACTTGAGGGGTTCATATGCAACAAAACAGGGATCTAATTGAAGGAATTACAACAATTTCGGGGGGCAAATTATGAAGTTCTAAAATTCTGGGGTTAAATCATAATGGAAATGGAAATTGAGGGACTGGAATCATGAATTTAATCAAATGGTCATCTTCTCCAAACAGATTAGCCATCCGCTGCTGTTTTCATTTTTGCTTTGCGGACAAATGAACACCAGAAAATTCAACTCTGGCTAATCAAAAAAAATGAAACTCACACAAACTTGTTATCCTACCATTTCAAATTGAGTTCATTCAATCCGGAAACATGGGAAGCAAAGAAGTAGAAGACAGCAATGCATCAAAATTTCTTAATCGTAAAGAAAAGAATCGGCCAATTCAACTAGTTTCTCCACGCGAAAATGTAAACAAGGGATCTTCCAATAAGAATTTTCAGCTCAGGCATTTCGTCGAACAGATTAGGGGCATCAGGAATTTCATCAGATTTTTGCTCAATTGAAGTTATGATTGGCCCAAAAATTGTTCAAAACATAGGGAAATTCAGTCCAAACAATCACAGATAGCATGTATGTTTCACAATCATGTACAACCGGCAAACATTGCAATGAGCAAATTCAGAAAAGACATGCTTTTGAGAGCTTCCAACGTTTGTGTTTGGAAAGAAACAGAAATTGAAAGGCAGAGGACAGCTTACGATATTTTCTCTCGGTGAAATTCCGAAGGCGGCAATGATGGATTGGCGGTGTGGTAGTGGCGCTTTCCTGGCAGCGGCAATCAGCAATTCCTCCGCCCCATTTTCTGCCCGAGATTCCTCCTCAGTTGCTCCCTTTTTGGCTCTGCCTGAAGCTTCCAATTTTCCTTTCGGAAGTTTCTTCCTTTTCCCATTCTTTTCCTTCTGCCCGTAACCGCTGGCTTCCTTCCACGGCTCTCCCTTTTTGATGTTTGCTTTTTCCCAGCTCTCCCCTGCAACCTTCTCCCGACCTCTCTTTTCTTTTCCGTTCACCACCCTAAAACTTCTCCTCGTTGCCTGTTTTCTTTTTTCTGCTCTAAAGCCCGTTGCTTCCGCTTGTTCGTGTTTTTTCAGCCCCTCCGTCCGCCTCCAACTTCCTTGTTTTTCTCCTCTCTTTTTTTTTGCTGAAGCCTCTCTCGGCCTCCTCTCTTTGTTTCTGCTATCCTTTTGCCCGTTTTTTCTTTCCCCCCCTTGCCGGCTGCCTTTCCTTTTCTTTATCTCACGGTGGTTCTTACCCTAACCTAGCCGTCACTTTCTTCTTCCAAAAACTCCTCTGCTATCTTCGCCGTTCTCTTTTTTCTTTTCTTTTTTTAGTTTGCCACTGCCAACCTTCTCTATTTTTTTATGCCCGTCACCCTTCAAGCTCCCCTGTTTTCTTTTCTTTTTCTTTTGTTTTTCCAGAATCTCCCCTCTGTTTCTGTTTTTCTCTCATCCGTGGCCTCTTTTTTCCTCCCAATTCTCAAAACCTCCCTTCTAAGCTAAACAAGTGTCCTCCTAAATGTTGTGTTGTCAATTAAACAAAAGGGACACTTGTCCCTCAAATTCCTTAACCACTTGTCCCATGATTGTTTTGTACACTTGTTCAACATGCACACTTCCACCTATTTTTGCCACTTTCATTCTTTTTCTTTCATTTTTCATTTTTCATCATTTTTCACTTTTTCCCTTCTTTTTCCTTTTTTTCATTTTCAAGAATTTCTATGCTAAAAACACAAAAAACTAAAAAACTAAAAACTAAAAAGTGAAAAAAACGAGCACAGACTAAAAAATAATTAGTAAATGAAATTACACCAAAATTTGGTGTCTACACCTTTTCCTCTTGAACAACTTTTGATAACCTTCTTGAAACAACTTTTGGTAATCTTCTTGAAACAACTTTTGGTAACTTCCAAATTCTACTCCAAGAAAGATTGCACAAATCAGATTTGGTTCCCTATCCAAACAATTCGGTTGCCCCTTTCTTTCCTTTCCTTTTTTTTTTCTCTTGCCAACCGATTCCTCTTTTCTTTCTTTTTTTTCGTTTTTGTTTTCTGTTTTTTTTTCTTGACTACAACTATCAACCACGACACAAAACAAGGAAGTCCACAAATAATAACTACCAAGAACTCCAAGATCTTTCAAGAACTTTCAAGGAAGTTGTCAGGAACTTCAGAAATTTCAAGATTGTGGTCAAGAATTCAAGAAGCTCAAGATTATTGTAAGTTCTCTTCAAGATTCACAAAATTCCAACAAGTTTTGCCAAAATCCAGATTTGAAAACCAAGTAAACAAGTTGGATAACACAAACAACAAGGCTGGACAGATTTGTATTCGGATGAACAGTAACTATGAACAGTGTCGGTGAATAGTACGGTGAACAGTGTCGGTAAACAGTACGATGAACAGTATTTTTTTTTATTTGAACAAGGCAGCGGAAAGTATTAAGAATTCTACGACACAACTACGAAAAATATGGATATAACGAAAGATACCTGTACCAAAGCTCTGATACCAACTGATACGTTCCTCGATCAACTTGTTTCGAGACACGTAGCACGTTTGCCCAAGGATCTAGCGAGGATGTCCAACGCTTGGAATTGCGGGATCTAGAATCAAACGGACGACATGATTTGATTCAAGACGGTAGGACGACGACTCCAATGAAGGTGACTACTCCACGGGATAGGTTGGTAGAACAATCTAGGACGAGACGCAAGATTGCTCAAAACCCTTGGCAAAGCAAGTAAAAGGCTCGAATTCTCTCTCAAGAAGAAGAATAAAAAAATAACAAACTTTATTGATAAAACGTCTGACCCTTAAACCTTACAAAGCAAGCCTATTTATAGGCTAAAGTGACTAAAACCCTAAAGGGGCTAGGAAAAGGAAAAAGTCAGCCCATGCTCTTGGAACAAGATGGGCCGGCCCATGCTCTTACTAATCATTAACTAATTGCTAACTAATTGATGGGGACTAAGGCTTTATTCCCTTGGTGGCCCGCTTGACTCTTCGTGGGCTTGGATCATGGTGTAAATGGCTCGATTGTCTCTCTCCAAGCCCTCAATATCTTTGTGAACTCCATGTTGGTCTTGGACAACTCTAACCAAAACTTGGAATGATTCTTTGAATAGCTTGGCCCATGCATGCGTGACTGGGCCCAATGGGACTCGAAACATGTAAGTCATTGCGTGGGCTTTGACTCGTACACACATCAAACTGGCTCAACCATCTAGATGCTCAAACCAAAAATTCTCTTCTCTGTTCCAACAGTTGATGAATGTTTTATGTTCAAAGAAGAAGAATTTCCTCCATTAGAATCATTTATTAAAAATGGTTCTAAACATACCTCTAAAATCCAAAATATTGCTCCTATAGTTTTACCCACAGGAGAAATAGTAAGCCCCAGTTGTGACAGCCCCACCTTCCCCTAAGGCGTACCAAAGGGGTTAGCGGACTGCCTACCCAACTCTCGTCAAGACTACTAGCGCGGTTACACAACTCAAAACGTGTCGGAATACAATAGCATGCGCAAACAAAGGAAAATCACGAAACAGAAAATGAAAATCGAACGGAAAATGAGTAGCGCCTTTCACGTCACCATCCGACCGGGACCCAATCGAAAACAAGTAACGTCATATAATCCTTGAAATGGACATATACAAACCAAACATAACACATGAATATGAGTACACGCTCTTATAAACCACATTCATATTTTTACAAATCAAAAGGAAACATTTGAATCCAAGTACAATTAGGGTTTCCAACCATTGAGGAGCTATACAAAATACCTAAACTAGCTCAACTCATGCTTCAAAATCATAGTTCCAAAAGTGGTTTCCTGTAAGGAAAACAAGGATAACGGAACGGGGTGAGCTAGAAGCTCAATGAGGTACCAAAAGTATAACAGTGGAAATCATGAGAAAACACTTTTAGGGCACATATACACGTCAAGTAAGAGAAATAAATGAACACCACAATTTAAAGGATACAAGTGGCCCTCAGGAGCCAAATCCCCGTTGCAATACTTGATCCAACTTCGTTGACTCTCCGTCAACGTTTAATAACACACTCATGTCCGTAGACCCCTCTTACGCCAAAATCCCGTTCACCAAACATACCCCTTATCGGGCCCGAACGCCGAACAGGAACAGTAATGGTAATACTCGAGTATACCGGAATCAAGAGTCTCAATACCCAAAGATTCCTCAGGAACAGGTACCCATGGATTGTCAATTATCTCGACCAAGCCCTTGCTGGCTCGATTTAATTAACTCCCCATGAGGTTGAGCTCAAGTTTAACAGTCGTTGGACACACTTCCAAACAATCTCATAACAAGTGCAAATAACAAGTTCAAGTACATAACAAGTACAAGTAATAGATTCCAGTTCATTCAGTACAGGTAAGAGAACCAGTGTGATAAAGTACACTCTCGTCTCATTCAGAATACCAGAGTTCATAATTATCCATGTCACAAATTTCAAGTATAGATGAACCAATTACACAACAATTCAGGGGAGTGGTACACTCACCTATTAAGGTGAAATAACATCCAGAATATCTTTCCGGGTAACACTCTCAATCACCGATTAACCCTAACGTTAATCAAGAGAAAATATTACAGTTTCTCCAGCAAAAGTTAGGTGAATCGAAGACAATTCAAATACCACTAGTACAAAGTATAAGTATGATTTTGAAAGTGAAAAGAGTACATTTAAACCAAAAGACATGAATAAAATATTTGGAAAACTTATGCTCGCTCGTAAAACTTTGAAATATCTATTTGAGTCGAAGAAATGAAGAAAACGTATTTCTAAATTTCATTTTTCCAAGTGTACAAGTTTCGGCCAGATTCGACCTTATATACCTCGATAAAAGAGGACGCAAATATCCTAGATGGTTCATATGGTATTCGCTCTCAAATCGTTACCTAATTCTCGAGTGTAAATTTGGGCAGCACGCCCTTTGTATTTACCTATTTTCCAGCCACTTATGGCTTCATTATTTTCCTCAATCAATCCCAAAGTCATACACAATATAAATTCATCACAACAGCCGTTCAATAGGCTCAAAGTCATTCAAGTACAAGATTTACCTAGGAAAATGACCGGAAATGAACTTTAAGCTAAGAAACCAAAAAGGCAGATTCACCGCAATTTAGCGTATCGAACATAACCGAAACTATGCTTATTGGATTGAAGTGAAAGTTATACCGTTTCGAAGCTAAGACAGAGGGGTATAACTTTGATGAAGACTACTTAGTCCAGTACTCACCCTAAATAGATCAAATTTACCAAAACAACCCCAGATTTTCTAGTTCGAAGCTCACTGTGAAATTCAACTAGCAGTCCTGATTCATTCAATCATATCTCAGCACACACAACTCCGATTCAGGTAGTTCCAAAGCCATTTGAAAGATAAGATACAAGGCTATAATTCTTAAGAAGACATCAACAACCAATTCGGTAATATTCCTGACCAAACTAACCACTTACAGAGGCTGATTATCATGTTTGACAGAAACAGGGCAGCAGGGGCAATTTTGTCATTTCACAAGATACCCTACTCCGATTGAGGTGAAATTTTGTAGGCAGCTAGTTAACATCATTTGCTACAACTTTCATGTTTTAGCCTAAGCTTGATTCGACCTCTAACATGCTCAAATAAAACCGGACAGAACAGGGAAAATTGAAACCCTAAAGCTGAAATTTCCGCACAAAACTGAAATTTTCCGCAAACAATCGTAACTAACATATACAAGCTCTATTTTACACCATAACAAGCTATCATACCATGATTAAACCATAATCATCCCATAAAATCAGAAAAATCTCCATTAAATCAGAAATTTAACAAACACTAGTTAAACCCATGAAGTCTTCCACAAATTAACATGTCAAGCCACTAGAAACCACTAATCCTTCCTTATTAAGAAAAAAAAGGAGATTTCTTAGCAACTTACCTTTACAACTCAAGAAAGATGGCAACTTAGCACCTCCACTTCTAAAACCACTCCACCACAATCTTTAATCTTACCCAAAAAGCAACTTATGTGGAAAGGTTTGCAAGATTTATGGTTGGAATCCAAGATTGAAGCAAGAAAGGATGGTACAAGATGAAGTTTTTTTTTCTCTTCTTTCTTCCCTCCAAGGTTCGGCCAAGACACAAGAAATTGAAGATGATTTGTGGTCAATTTTTGGTATTTAGTAAAGGTGATGAATAGTAAGTCAAATCCACTCTCCAATAGTTTCATGACACTTGTCATTTCTTATGCTAAATCTTATCCTTTTGTCTCTCCTAACAAATTAATATAGCTAACCTCCAATTATATCTTAGCACCTAGTAAATTAATCCCTTAATGCAAAACTCAACCTAATTGGCCGAATTAATCGTACTTAACGCACTAACGGGTCCCACGTCCACTATACACTTCAAATATCTCATGAACTAACTTATACTAGAAAAATAATTTAAAAACTGTATTTACTTATAAAAATATCTCTAAAGTTAACATAATAACAAAATGTAGAAAACGGGTACCAAGAAAGAAAATAAGGCCTAGAAATTCAGAAAATGTTCGGGTTCTCACACTCTCTCCCCCTTAAAAGAATTTCGTCCTTGAAATTTCTTATCATCGCCTTCTCCGGGATACCAAACTTTTATTACTTCCTTCTCACACTCAAATTGAGAACCGTACCTAGCCAATCAATCAGTATTCCTTCACTAGCCAAGCTCATTGAATTCTTTCGTATAGTTTCTTTTTCCTTCTCAAATTCAGAGCCCGCTTCGCGTGGTCTCTGCGCAGAGTGAGCTTGGGGCTATCACACCAGTCCTACTGAAGAAGTTCTCAATTGGCATACAGAAAACTCTTTGGTTCAAAATGCTGCACTTATTTCTATCCACAAGAATGTCACAGAAGTAAGAGGAAAAGTTGATCATATAGATACAACTGTCAAAACTCAGAATTCTCAGGTATCTCATATGATTGAAGTTTTTGAAAGGAGACTTCAAGGACTCAACTATGAATTACCTTCTAATTCTTCTTCACTAGCCAATTTTGTTTTGAACAAAGAAAAGGAAATTAAATTCATTCAAAACCAGCTTGCTACTTTGTGAACTACAGGTGAAATTCCTAAATTTGATATTGGACCAACTGAGCCAGCCTCAAAGGTAAGTCCAGGCTTTGATGCTACACCCATCAGAAACTGGCCAACACCTTTTTATTTTGGAGGAGTAACTACTCCTAATCCTTATCCTTTTTCATCGTTGTAATTGTAACGACCCCACTGTTTGCCTTCTTTGCTTGGTAGTTCCATAGAAACATCTGCAAGCATAATAGAAGGGATATTAGCCTTTGAAGACTTCAGATGAGAGTGATCAAATGAAATAGAAATTCTTCCTTCTGATGTTTAAGAGATCCTTGAATTTGAAGATTCAAGAGGTTCATTAGCTTGGGTATGAAGAGATTCATAGTCAGTATTCCAACTATTGGGTAATAGGGAGATTAAATTTGACGTAGAAATCAATCTTGGAACACGGGTGCAAGATGCAGTATTTTTCTCATCCACTCGGATAAGAAGAGCATTTTCACCACCAGGTATGGTAAGATCAAGGGCATGATTTTGTACTCGGTACACCATTTGATAGTGTAGAGTTGCTGTAATAGCATATGAAACTTGATCTACCCCAAGAATTTGAACATGTACTTTCAAAGCATCAAGTTGGTGAGGATCTGTCAAAGACATTAAAATTAGGAAAAAGGGTCACAAAAACAGTTCCAACATTGAGAGTTGTTTCTACTGTTGCAATACAAGCATGCTGGTATTTTGTGAATCTAGTGTCAAGTAGAGCTACGCGGGCTACTACTGGAAGTCCTTTCCTCCCATGAAATGATAAGTAAATCTTGATAGCTCCAAAATGTATATGGGTATTATAAATAGATGAACCATTCCATTTGGAAGGGCATCTTTTATCTTAGGAAATTTCATTTTAGCAACCACCAGCTCACATGGATGCTATATTTACACCAAGTTTCATCTATCAAAAGGGATTCAAGGATTCCCTAGCAACTTGCAGCCAACCAAGAGCCAAAATCTAGAAAACAAAAGGTCATTCCTAGTTCAATCCAAGCTGGAAAATAGCTAAATACAAAGGGCATGTCGCCCAAATTTTCACTCGAAGGTTGGCATGTGTACTCGCGACTTGAGCAAAGATTTGAAGTCGAATTGAACTCGGATTGTTTATGGTATTCGAGTCTTCTTTCGTAGAGGTATATAAGCTGAAACTCGTACCCTTGAAAAAAATGAAAGTAGTAACCACTCGGAATATGTTTTCCTCGCCTTTTAGACTCAAATGCGAATTTCAAAGTTTTAGTTGCTTCTTTAGCAACACCAAAAGAGCGAGTATGAATATTCTTGAGTTTGATACGTAACATGAATCCTATCTAAATGAGTTTCATTTACTTGATCTTCTCAAAGCGAAACTCCTATGTTTCGAACTCTGGTTGATTTCAAACTTTTAAATGATATTGTATCTCAGATTTGGACTCCAACCAAGGAGTTGCACCTGAACGTGATTTTGACAAGCACTAAATCTTTGGTGAGTGCTTCCAAATACCTTATTGAACTTCAATACTTGACCAATGTGATCGAATGATATTTGATTGGTATGGTCGGGCAAGGGTGTACTTTATCGCACTTGCCCTAATGTGATATGTACTTGTTTATTGCTGCAATTGACTTGATATACTTGTGCTTGACTTGTAAGTACTGAGCAGCAGCATGTACCACACTCAATCCGAGTGGGAGGTGCCTCTCATTCCCGTCTCCGCATTTTTATCTTGATTCAGTCGATTGGAGATGTTATCTCATCGAATTCTTAGGAACCCAAACCCCACTGGCTAGTTAATTGAGTCGAGCCGGCAAGGGCTTGGTCGATTAGATAACGAACCATGGGTATCTAGTATTGTCGAGTGGAGTATTATCTCCTCGACTAATCTGTATACTCGAGTATTACCACCAGTGTTTAGTTGGTGTTCGGGCTCGGTAAGGGGGTTGAATGGTGGACGGATTGGTGTGAAGGGAAGCACTACTGGACTGGTTACTTTACTTGAAAGTTGACGGAGTGTCAACTACTACTTGATCAAACCTGGTGAAGCAATGGGAACTTGGCTCTTGAGAGCCATCCGTATCCTTATACTTTGACATGATTATTACTTATCGGGTTATTGTTTCTTTTGAAAAACTTTACACTCGCTCATTTTGAGATTTGCTACTTGAAGTGTTATTGCTCACTTTTATGAACTTGTTATGCTCACTATTTTGCTACGTTGAGACTTGTACTTTTAAATAATGGTCAACTTGCTATTTGGAACCTCACTGGGCTTTTAGCTCATTCCACGCTATTTGTTTTCCTTACAGGGGATACGAGCAAGACGTGAGACTGGTACACGCTAGCGTAGTCTAGTTTTGGAAATTTTGTAATGGTACTCGCACTAGTCGCTCGATTAGGGTTGAATGTATTGAGAACTTAAATCTTTTGATATATTTGGGATTGTACGGATGTTTGAGATAGAAATGAATGTATTTGTATGTTCCAAACTTGGGAACTGTTATTTTCTTTATTCTTGAGGTTGCACCCTATTTTCTTGATGTGAGTGAGTGAGTCCTGACAAGAGTTGGGCAGGCGGTCAGCTAAACCCAGGGGTACGCCCTTGGGGGAGGTAGGGTCTAAATTAATAAAATTTTCCAAGTGTTTTCCAAAATCTTCATGGCAGCTTAAATTTTCTTTTATTTCCTTCAAACAAGGCAATGATACATAGCTAGAAGAGTCTCCAAAGTCGCTTCATGAAAGTCCCTTGATCGTTGAAAATCGAGGAGATGGCTATGTTGATCGGGAATACCTTGAGGGATGCTGGCCACTCTGATACCTCCTCTTGAGAGATTTGTTCTCTTGCTTGGGTTTATGTTTGTGTTCCCTCGCTCCCCTTTGGCTTTTCCTTGATCGAAATGAGGTGTTGGAATGATATCCCTCATCATCCGCATCGTGATCATTATTCTGAACACTCGAAACCCTATTGTGAGTATCTTCGGTACCTCACATCTCAATGGCAGCTAACTTGTCGGATAATTGTGTCATCACAAATTCATGTCTCTCTGCTTGTTTTCAAAGAGCTTGGAGCACTAGTTTGTTTGACACGTCGGCCTCAGATGGCTCGGGTATGTTCCCCTCTTGAGACATATGGTCAAACCTGCAAAACAAGTGTATCCTAGTCTACCTTGCAAAGCACTCGTGTATCACTCAAGGAAAAACACACTCACTCTCAATTTTCCTTCTCGAAGTTCTTAAAACAACTCAAACTCTAAAAAATTTCAAAATTAATTACCCTATAAGCAAGTAATAAGAAACAAAGTAGAATTTTGCAAATCCTAGAAACCCTAGAATTCGTACCTTGTCTTGCTTGAGAATTTAGTTTGCGATTAAGGGTAATGTCACGTGTGGTAGGTGGTTTCTTTTGTTTTTGGTGGTAAAAATCGGATGGAAGGGTGAAAATGGAAAGTTAAGGTTGTTTAAGGTGTGAACACAAAAGGATAAGGGTGGGTAGGTGTGAACAGGTGTGTTCGCACTCGGTCTGTCCTTTCCAAATATAGAAACTTGAATCTAATCAGATTTTGGAAGTCCTTTTCAATCACGATTTGGAATCTTTCTTTGGATATGATTGAGACTTTCCAATAAATAACTTTCAACCTTAATCCAACAAGAATTTGGAGACCAACAACAATTCGAATTTGGAAACAATTTTTTTTTAATACAAGAACTTCAAGATTCACGATATCTTGGTTCAACAATCTCAAGCTATGGTTCACACAATCAAGATATTCAAGAATGTCAAGAACTTCAAGATTGAATTCAAGAATTTCAAGAAACGACAACGGGTATTGCAAACAAAATTCTCAGCAATTAACAATCAAGAATTGAAAGGTACGTGTCACACAAACTAGAAACCCTAAGTTGGACAGCAAGAAACAGAGACAAATAAGATTTTTTTTTACTCGGATGAACAGTAACGTAAACAGTAATACTACAGTATGATGAACAGTAATTCGCTACAGTTTTTTTTTTGACAAAAGACACAAACTAACAAGATATGAGTAACTTCTATTGAAAGAGAATTAACCTGGCTCTGATACCAACTGATGAGCAACCCTAGGGGAAGACCCTCCTAGAACCTCCCAACTTTGTAATATCAGAGTTGGACCTTTCCTCCCAATGGAAATTGAACACGATTGTTCTCATGAACTCAAGACCTCTGACACACGAAGGTAATCAGCAACCTTAAGCAAATAATGATGGAAAAAGAGACACCACGATTAGGGAACAAACTAATTGATAAAGTCTGATTTGATTCCTAAGCTATGAACTCAAGAATTCAAGAGTAAGTTCGATTAAGAACTTGAAGGAAAATTCCTCACGATTTTTGGTTGTAATATTCATCCCAAAAACGTTGGAGGTGTGGGCTATTTATAGCCTAACATAGACACAAGCACTAATGTGTTTTGGAATCACTTATGACATAAATTAAATGACAATAAAATAAAGTAACTAGATAAAGTGACTAGATGGGCAGACAACTTGAACTTATAAAGCATGCCCACGCCTTCTAATGCCTTTGCTGCAGTGAATTAATTTAATGGCAGAAGACGTGTCCTTATAAAGAGTGCCCACGCCTTATAGCATCTTTGCTGCGATGAAGCTGAATAGACTATAAACTGGGCCTTCAACCTCCTCCTCCTTCACTTGAATAATGTGAACAAGCTTCCAACTAGACTTCACTCGACTCCAAGGCTTGAATTAGAGTGTAACGAATTGCTTCATCTCAAGCTCATGAATAACATCATGAATGGGGGATTCGGATCATATCAAAGTGAGCAATTTTTGGTCAAATTTTGGTTTTATGAAATGATAAGAAAGGTTGTAGTTCACACTCCAAGGATTTCGCGACACTTGGCTTCCTAAGGTTAGTCCTCATCTCTTTGTCTTCCAAAGGCTAAACTATCTAGCTAACCTCTAATTATCCCTTAGCACCTTATAAAATAATATCCCTTTATGCAAAACTCCTCCTAATCTTCAAAAATTTATTGAACTTACTGCATTAGCGAGTCCTACTTCCATAATGTATTTCAAACTTAACATGAACTGACTTATTCAAGGAGAATGATTTAAAAACTTGTCTCACTTATAAAAATATCTAGGAATTTAAGGTAATAAATAAAGTAAAGAAAATGTATTCGAAGAAATAAAATAAAATAATATAAAATAAGGAAATTTTTCGAGTACTCACATCAACGAATCATTGGTCCAATAGGTTCACAACCTATATCAATTATGTGATATATCAATAGTGGATGAAAAACTATACGAGCCCTTATTAAAAAAAAAGGCAATAAATCTCATCGATCATTAAATTACTCCTCATGTTAACTTTTGGCTATCAAACTATATTTCATTCAATTCAACCATTCAACTAACTAATCAATACATCCATGGTTATTTCATTGAATTTTCCTTTTAATCTACAAAATAAATCAAACACACGCAATTCATGTGTCAAAATCTAAGGTAAATATGTCCACTAAGTTTCTAGACCCAAATCTAAAAATTCTGGCAGCCACTAAACTATTTTGCTCATATACTTTTGGCCACTCAAATATTTTTTTTGTTTCAGTATAGTCACTGAACTCGTAAATCAGTATACTAGTGGCCATTTCGTTAAATTTTAGTTTTGATGCTAACGGAATGTGCATTTCACGTGCCAAAAACAAGAGCAATATCGTAAGGTCAATTTTTTAGGTTTTCTCCCATTTGGGTTTTAGATTTTTTCAATTAACAAAAACTAAAATTTAGAATCGATAAGAGTTGCTTTAATAGATTCTAATTTATAAGTTTTGACAAAAATCTAAATTATATGCTCAAGTTATTGAGAATTATTTCCAAGAACCCTGAAATTAAATAAAAATAGTAGATCCAATGACAAATTTTAAATGAAAGATCACTAAAAGTATATAGTTTATATAGTTCAGTGGTCGTTTAAGATTTCTGTCTCATCTATTGGGATGAATTTACCCATAGCCTTTGGCATGTGTTGAATTAGGTCGCTATCCAAGCCACCCGAGGATGCATTCATGAACAAGTTCTAGTTCCAATTGGTCTAGTCGAAAGTACTCATGCTAAGGAGCTCACATGGCTACTTCTAATGGATGAGTAGATCCTGTGAGAATTTGCAAGGCCATCGTCGAACCTCTCAAAGTGATTGTGGTAATGGATTCTGCACAAGCCATCATTTCTACACTAATCCAAATTGCTACATGAAACGGAATCTAGTTGGCTTTGAAGCTTATCAAGTTAGTTTGCATTGAGTTGGGGTCATCAAGTTGTTTCCTTCGCTTATTAGCTACTTTTTGTTAGTTTTGTTCATCGTTCCAGCCGGTTGTCTAGTTTGATTCAAGTAGTGTTAGCCGATTGGTTAATGTTGGTTCCATGTTAGTTTGTCATTTGGTTAATTCCAGCTTTGAGTTTAGTCGTTTAAGTCACTTAGTTTAGTTAAATAAACAGCTTAGTTCATGTTGACCCAAGTTAATAGCCGAACTAGAGTTAGCTCTTAGGGTTAAGAGTTTAGTTGGTCATGCTTCTAGTTGGATTAGGAGTTAGTCGTGTAAAAGGCTATAAAAAGTGTGAGAACCCAGAAAAAAAATATATTTTTATTTTAGGCATTATTTTATTCCTGTGCACACGTTTTTTTTATATTTTCTTTATTATATTACTTTTATCGATATTTTATATGTAAATATAGTTTTAAATTATTTTTCTAGTATAAGTTAGTTCATGAGAAATTAGGAGTGTATATTGGACGTGGGACCCGCTAGTACGTTAAGTGAGAGAAATTCGGCCAATTAGGTTAAATTTTGCATAAAGGGATTTAATTACTAGGTGTTAGGAGATAATTAGAGGTTACCTAGATGGATTAACCATGGGGAGACAAGAAAATAACTTCAAGCAACAACAAAGTGCCAAGTGTCACTTACCTAATCAAAGTTGGACTTGCCTAACTTTCTTACCTTTACTAAAAACTTCAATTTTGACCAAGAAACCATCTTCATTTCCAACCTCTTGGCCGAACCTCTCCTTGAGAGAAAAGAAAAGAAATCTTCAACTACTTCTTCCATTTCTTGCTTATATCTTGAAATCCAACCGATTAAATCTTGAATTTGCCCACAAAAGTGACTTGCTAAGGAAGATTGAAGGTCTTGGTGGAGTTGTTTTGGAGAAAAAACCCCTAAGCTACTACCTTTCTTGAGGAGTTAAGGTATTTTGCTTGGAAACTCACTCTTTGTTCCTAATCATGGTAAATTAGTGATTTATGGTGGCTAAGTAGGTTGTTTTATGGAAGATTTCATGGATTAAAGTGGAGTTAGCTAAATTTCTGATTTTTTTGGGGATTTTTATGTTTTCATATGATGATTATGGTTGGCCTTGGATTGATGGCTCTAAATTGTGTTAAATGGAGCCCTTGTGCGTTAATTGTGGAAAATTTCAGCTTGTGCGGAAAATTTCAGATTTAGGGCTTCTAACTGGGGCTTTCCTATGGTTGGTTGTTGAGCTTCTAATTAGCTATGATTGAGGGGTATTGTAACCCTAATGAAATGTATTGAATGGCCTATGAATTGTTTGTGTGCTTGTGGTTGCTTTGGATGAATTTAAATGGTTGTTTGTAGGATGGAAAATCTGAAATTTTAGGGGAAATGCTATCCAAATGTTGATGATATTGGATTCTTGTGAGTTTAGGTTGAGGTTGGATAGAAATGATAGGTTTTGGGATTTGTTTCTACTTTTAGCCCTAAATGTTATGTATTTTCCATTTCCAAGCTATATTTGGTTTTGCCTTAATAGTTCATTTAAGAGGTATTCGACTGGTGTCCGAGTCTCAATTGTGCTTTCTTGATTGTTATAGGGCATGCCGGTGATCCGAGGCTTACGTCGGGCGAAAACTTGTGAAATTGCTTTGTTTGACTTGGTGAGTGTACTACTCACATGATTGTTATTCCATGGCTTTATTGTACTTGAAATCTGTGATTGGACCACTTGTGATTACTGTTTATACTAGATGAGATGAGGGTGTACTTTACCACTCTCGTACTCTATGGCTTATTTGACCGTTTACTGTATTACTTGGAATTCTCTTGATTGTACTTGATTTGGTGTCATTTGGACGTGTATCCAACGACCTTTACTGTTAACTCTGAGTTCAACCTCACTGGTGGTCAATTGACTCGAGCCAGCAAGAGTTTGGTCGAAGGAAATTGACAAGCCATGGGGACTGTTTTGGGGATCTTTGGGTATGAGACTCTGGATTCCGGTATACTCGAGTATTACCATTTCTGTTCTGATTGGTGTTCGGGCTCGGTAAGGGGTATGTGTGGTGGACGAAAATCGGAGTAAAGTGGGGTCTACGGTAATGGTTACTCTTAAGCGTTGACGGAGAGTCAACGAGGTGAGATCAAGTACGGCAAAAGAAGAAAAGGGCTCTTGAGAGCCGTCCGTATCCTTTTACTCTCTAAATGATGTATAATGGTTGTTCCTGCTTATTTGATGAATGTATTTGACATAAGTAGCATTGTATTTTGGTGATCCTTGAATGCTTGAGTGATGGTACCTCATTGGGCGAAAGCTCACCCCGTTACCTTTGTTTTCCTTACAGGGAACCCTTTTTTGGACCAATGATCATTTTTGAAGAATGAATTGAGCTAGTATAAATACTTTTGTATAGCTCCTCGGGAGTTGGAAAACCCTAAATGTACCTTGATCCAAATAGTTTCCTTTTGGGTTGTAAATTACAAACGTATGTATATAAAACTGTTTAATCATGTTCATGCATTGTATTTGGTTTGGAAATGTTAATTCTCTAGAGTTATATAACGTTATATGTATTAGATTGGGTTCCGACCGGATTGTGATGTGGCAGTCACTATTCACTTTTAGTTTCGATTTTTTTTTCGTTTTTCCGCTTTGTGTTTGGTGAATCGTTTAGGAGCGCTAATATATATATTTTAGATCGTTTTGTTTGTGTATTACCGTCCTAGTAGTCCTGACGAGAGTTGGGCAGGCAGTTCGCTAACCCCTTTGGTACGCCTTAGGGGAAGGTGGGGCTGTCACAGGTGGCATCAGAGTCTAGGTTAGAAATAACCTGGACGAACCCGAAACCTGTTTCTTAGAACTTTTGGGGATTGTGTTAGGATGTGTTTTGTGAGAACCCATAATTTTTCCCATTTTCTAGGTTTTATTATTTTTCATGGCTTGTTTTCTGCATTTTCGTGATTAGAAAAACTTCTAGATATTGTTAAGGAGCAGATATAATTTTTGGATGATTTTTCTAGTATCGGATAGTTTTTGAGAAATTAAGAGCGTATACCGGACGTGGGACCCACTAGTGCGAAAAGTTCGGAAAGATTCGACCAACTAGGTTAAGTTTTGGATACTGGAATTAATTTACCGGGTGTTAAGAGATAAGTAGAGGATGCTAAGTGGATTGGTATAAGAGAGACAAAAGTTAGGCAAGCATTAATGAAGGTGACAAGTGTCACCATAGGATTGGAAAAGTTAGGCAAGCATTAATGAAGGTGACAAGTGTCACCATAGGATTGGGTCTTAAGTAAGACCACTATTCACCTTTTCTAATTGACCAAATAAATCACAAAATATTACCAAAATTTCCCATTTTCTTCTCTTCAAGTGGCCGGCCCTCTCTCTCAAGAAGAAAGAAAAAACCTCTCCAATTTCTTGAAGTCCTCTTGCTCAAAGCCAATCACACAATCATCTACTCTTGTTTTTGTTCCATAGAAATCCTTAAGGAAGTGTTGGTGAGTTGTTTGGTGAAGTTGTTTGGCAAGCTAAGGTGGTTAATTGCTCTCTCTCTTGTTTTACCAAGGTGAGTGATGGATTACTCCTTTCCTCCCTCTAATGATGCTTAATTTGTGATTAGTGGTAGTATAAGGTGCAATATTATGGATTACATCTTGATTTGTGGTTGAATTAGTGAAGTTTTCTATTTATTGGTGATTTTTCTGTTTTAATATGAACATGATTGTGTGGCTATCTATGATGATTGGAAATGGTATATAATGACTCTAGGAGGTGGAAAAAGTGGGTAATTACAACCAATTTCTGTTTGGAAGAAAAATTGACAAGTTAGGGTTTTTGTGAATAACATTCTGCCCGGTTTTGTAGCTCCTAGTTAGAGGGCGAATTGGCCTTGGCTTAAAACATTAAAGTTGTAGGGAATGACATTTTAGAGGTGCCTGAAAAATTTCAGGTCAATCGGAGTAGCGTAGAATGAGAAAAGTCGAAATTACCCTTGCTGTCCTGGTTTTATCCGAATGTAAGAATTGCGCCTGTAATTGGTTGTTTTGGCTGGAATTGCTATGGAATTGGTAGTTGAGGTCTTCTGATGAAATGTATCCCTGTTTCTAAGCTTTCGAGTGGCTTTGGAATTTCTGGATTTGGACTTAGGTAGCCTGTTTTATGATGTTTACACCAGAATGCGATTTGTGAATGTGTTTTTCCGGTTCTGGTGTAGTATTTTGCCTTTTGGACCTGGTTGCACCCGAAACTGGACAGAGTTTCCTTCTGGAACATTGTAGCCCTATTTCTTAGCTTCGAAACGCTGGGTTTTACACCTTCATCCGACAATCGTAGTGCCTGTGATGCCATTACCGCAAAATGAGGTCAAAAACTATTTTTTCAGGGGTAAAGCTAAATCTTTTCCGGATTTTTCTGGTTTCCTCTAATGCTTATGTATGCTTATGGAACCCTCTTTCGGTAGTATTTGGCATTGGTTTATGACTTGTATTCGAGTCTTATTGTGCTTATGGGAATATTTTAGGGCTTGACTTTTATTTCCGGTCATTTTCCTAGCTAAATCCCGTACTTGAATGACTTTAAGCCTAGTGAACGGCTTTTGGAAATGAGATTATTTTGTGTAAGATGTTGGGACTGATTTGAGGAAATAATGAAGCCATTAATGGCTGGAAAATAGGTAAAAACAAGGGATTTGCTGCCGAAATTTTTACTTGAAGGCTAGTTTTGGTCCAAGTGCTTTTTGCCGCAAAATTTTATAACCCTTTTAGTTTAGCTTTGCGTTTGGTTTATGAAACCCTAGATATTTCCGTCCATCAGTCCAAATGCCCCGTTTCGCTTTAAAGTCATTTTTATGCGTTTTACTCATCATTTATTGGGTTTCTTCGATTTCACCTAATTGGCTGTGCTATATTCTTTCTCGTTGAATCTTAGGTTTTCTCGGTGATTAAGGATTCTATCCAGAAGGATATTTTGCACGTTATTTTGCATAGTTAGGTGAGTGTTCCTTGTTTGTTAAATGCTCCTTGACTTCATAACTTGTATTCTTGAGTGATAATGTGTTAAGTGCTTTTAATGATTTCCAATTTCCAAAACGAGCTTTATAGGCGAGTGTGTATTTTATCGCACTCGACCTAAAGAACTGTGCAATTTTCAAGGATTTAATGATTGAAATACTAGTTGCGCATGAATGTAAGCCTTTTTGGCTGAACTGGCCATTGCCCCTTGTTACCGATCGACTCGAGCCAGAAGCGGACTCGGTCGGGCGATTAGGTGACCTGGGTGAACGTTTTGGTATACTCGAGTATTACCTTGAAGTCTGGTGGAGCCCGGCCAATGGCTGGGAAGGGGGTGAATGAAATGAATGATTAAATGAAGCGCGGGTTTTATTTACAAAAAGAACAAAAAATGCATTTTTAAAAGATTGAAGGAAGGAGGAAATGTCAGGGGAACGAGCGAGCGCGGGAATATTTGGCTCCTGGTGAGCCCGTATCCTTTTAATGTATGTGTTCTTATTGTTCTCCATGCTAAATGTTTCTTGAATTATTGATTATTGATGGTTTATGTATTGGCGTTGTTGTTTAATTACCTGTTCGGAACCTCACTGAGCTTTTAGCTCATCCCTTTAGTTTTGTTTTCCTTAACAGGGGAAGGCGAGCAAGGACGAGAGCTCTGTATAGACTAGCTGGTCTAGCTTTTGGTTTTTTTCTTGTAATGGTTCTCGCCTTAGTGCTTGGCACGGGCTGGTTGTATGGTGGATTTGGAACCTTTGTATATTCGACGGTTGTACTTCTTTTGAGATCGTAATGTATATAAGTTTCGTTTAAGTTTTTGGATCATTACTATATTTTTCGTATGGGCTGGATCTGGTTTTTGCTCGAGGATGGAAGTGATCGACTGAGTCCCGGCGAGAGCTGGGCAGGCGGTCCGCCGAACCCTTTGGTTCGCCTTAGGGGGAGGTGGGGCTGTCACATGTTTAAGTATGAATATGCTGTCTAAGTTGTAACCTGTGGATATCCTTATAGGTCATGGACGGAGCTAGTGGGAGCGGAGGTGGGCCGCCTCGGAGGCGTTTTCGCGTCGTCGATTACGAGGAGAGGCCCGAAGGACCGATTCGGCGCTGGAGCACGGCTAGTCGGACTAGGCGCTATGGTCATTGCCAGCATTACTCCTACGCTGACCATGTGGTCGTGGCCGTGTTAGATGAGAGAAGAAGGCTCAGGCGTGCCGCCGCCAGAGATCACACTGAGCTGCAGCGTGTGAGGGGCATCATGAGGATGTAGGCGGATCGGATTCGGGAGCTCCAGGGGGACGTAGCCATGGAGCAGGAGCGGACAAATGCTCTTAGAGAGCAGTTACACGTAGCCAACGGCCGTCTCACTAGGGTGGTCGGGGAGGTTAGAGACTGGTCCGGTGGTATTATTAACGAGTGTGAGACGCTAATCCAGGGAATGATTGGCGCCAATGTGCTAGGGGGAGTTTTGGGTGACGGAGCTCCAGGCGAGGGAGGCGCCCCTAGCTCTAGCTCTGGGGAGGAGTCGGTTGGCTCAGTTGAGAACTAGGTTAGAGTTCTTTGGGCCATGTTTTGATCCCGTGTGAGGGATACTTAGGAAAAGCTTTTGGTTAGTTGTTTTGCACTTTTGGGACCTAGGTTGTACATTGTATTTTGGAAGACCCTCTTTTAGTTTCATGGGATTACTTTTGTATATACTTGCTTGACCGCTCTTGTATGACTGTTTGACACAGTTATGTGTTCTAGGTATAAATGCTCTATGTGTATACATGCTTTATGTGGTGTTTACTCTTGGTTATTTGTTCATGCTTATATGACTACGTTTATATGCCCCTTTAATATTATATTTGTGCCTCGACCTTAGATTGACTTAGATCAATGGAGGGTACTCGTAGTGGATGAGGCCGTGGGCGCGGTACTAGGCAACCCACAACTGAAGGGGGTACTAGGGAAACCACGTTTGAACCAAACCCTAAACCTAGGATTGATCATAATGTCCAAATAGCTGCTGCTATGCAGCAAATGACTGACTTGTTAGCCCACGTAGTGCAACACCAGGGCCAATATCCTGTCCAGCAACCTGGAAACCCTGACAATC
This sequence comes from Coffea eugenioides, assembly GCF_003713205.1. Taxonomy (NCBI): domain Eukaryota; kingdom Viridiplantae; phylum Streptophyta; class Magnoliopsida; order Gentianales; family Rubiaceae; genus Coffea; species Coffea eugenioides. The sequence continues at coordinate 21,331,430 of NC_040035.1, forward strand.
TAGTAGAGGGTGAAGATCGGGCCCTCGAGAGATTTCAAAAGTTCTCTCCACCAAAATTTCTGGGAGGGCCAGATTCGGACGTGGCCGAAAATTGGTTGGAGAAAATGATAGACATTTTCGCCGCCCTATACTATTCAGAGGAAAGACAGGTTACTTTCACTGTCTTCCAGTTGGAAAGGGCCGCCCGTTCTTGGTGGAACGTGATACGGATGAAGTGGGACCGGGAGCAAACACCAAGAACATGGGTGAATTTCATGAGGGACTTCAACGCGAAATACTTTCCACCTTTAGTCCAGGAAAAGAAGGAGGACGAGTTCATTAAGCTCCGTCAGGGGACTCAAACGGTGGCTGAGTACAAGGGCCAGTTTACGCAATTATCTAAGTTCGCCCTTGAACTCATTCTAACAGAGCAAAGGAGAGTTCGACGTTTTACTCAAGGGCTAAATGTGGAAATTCAAAAGGATCTGGCGGTAGCCCAGATCAATACCTTTAGTGAAGCCGTGGAGAAAGCTTTGCGAGTTGAAAATGCAAGGCTTCAAGTTAGGAACTTCCAGGTGAGAAAACGGGGATTTTCTGCGAGTAGTTCGACTCAAGGGGATAAAAGTACTCCTCCTAAGTTTGGAAGGGGAGTCGGAGAAGAAAGGCTACCGGGAATGGCACAAGGGACTCCGCCAAGGGGTGGTCAAAATGGAAGGGGCCCACAGAGAAGTGCCTTAGCGGAGCATCAAATAGCCAACTATCCGGTGTTGCCTCGGGAGGCGAGGGTAACCACCCAATCATCGAAGGCCAACTCGAGGCAGTCCAAGGTGGAAGGGACAAAGCCGAAGGTGCCAGCTCGAGTATACTCCCTTGAGCAACATCAAGTCCCTGATTCATCTGGGGTCGTAGAAGGTACAATCCCTGTCTTCTATCGTCTAGCCAAGATTTTGATAGATCCCGGTGCTACCCATTCCTTTGTTAACCCCGATTTTATGTGCGAAATTGATATGAAACCTGTTAGCTTGCCCTATGACTTAGAAGTTAGTACCCCTACGGGGGATCAACGTTTGATTACTGGTATGATGTATGCTAATTGTAAAATTTAGGTAGAAGAGAGGAAGCTTTTGGGGAATCTTATAAGTTTAGCTATTAAGGGGTACGACGTTATATTGGATATGAACTGGTTAGCTAAATACGATACCCAACTTGACTGTAAGAGGAAAGTAGTGGAATTTCGTATACCGGGGGAGATGACCTTAAGGCTAGATGTAAGGGGTAGTTTAGCCTCATCTGCATTGATTTCGGGCATTTGGGCTAGGAAACTACTGAATAAAGGGGCACAAGGGTTCCTAGCTTTTCTTATAAACACTCCCACTGATAAGTTGAAGGTTGAAGATGTATCGGTAGTGAGTGAATATCCGGAGGTATTTCCTGATGAATTAGTAACTTTACCTCCGGAGAGAGAGATAGAGTTTAAGATTAACCTATTACCGGGGACGTCACCTATCTCTAAGACCCCCTATCGAATGGCACCTGCTGAACTCAAGGAGTTGAAGTTGCAGTTGCAAGACCTGTTGGAGCGTGGGTTTATTCGCGAGAGTGGATCTCCTTGGGGGGCACCTGTGCTATTTGTTAAGAAGAATGATGGAACTTTGAGATTGTGTATCGACTATCGGGGATTAAACAATATGACCATTAAGAATAAATACCCACTATCCCATATCGATGAACTGTTTGACCAGTTGCAAGGTACAGTGGTCTTTTCAAAGTTAGATCTCCGACAGGCGTATTATCAGTTGCTAATTAAGAAGGAAGATGTACCAAAAACTGCCTTCAATTCTAGATATGGGCATTTTGAGTTTGCGGTCATGCCCTTTGGGTTGACCAATGCCTCTGCCGCCTTTATGGATTTGATGCATCGGGTTTTCAAACCCTACCTAGACCGATTTATTGTAGTGTTTATTGATGATATTTTGGTCTAATCAAAAACCCGTGAGGAACATGAGCAGCATTTGAAGTTAGTTTTACAAACCCTAAGAGATCACCAGTTGTATGCTAAATTTAGTAAGTGTGAATTTTGGCTGGAGAAAATCTCTTTCTTGGGACATGTGATTTCAAAAGAAGGTATCACGGTAGACCCGGCGAAAGTAGAGGCAGTGGCTGAATGGAAGAGGCCAGAAAACCCTACTGAGATTCGTAGTTTCTTAGGGTTGGCTGGGTACTATAGACGCTTTATTAAGGATTTTTCCAAACTAGCCGGCCCTTTAACCGACCTGACGAAGAAAAATGATCGTTTTGTATGGGATACTAGGTATGAAGCCAGTTTTCAGGAATTGAAGCGAAGGTTAACCATGGCCCCTATTCTGGCCTTGCCTAATGGGAATGATAGTTTCACTGTTTATACTGATGCTTCGAGGGAAGGCTTGGGTTATGTGTTGATGCAAAACAAGAACGTGATTGCTTTTACCTCTAGGAAATTGAAAACCCATGAACAAAACTATCCCACCCATGACTTGGAGCTAGCTGCAGTGGTCTTTGCTCTGAAGAAGTGGAGACACTATCTATACGGGGTTACCTTTGAGGTTTATTCAGACCATAAGAGTCTTAAGTACCTCTTTTCCCAAAAGGAGTTGAATATGAGGCAACGTCGGTGGATGGAACTCTTAGAAGATTGTGACTGCACGATCAACTACCATCCGGGTAAGGCTAATGTAGTGGCTGACGCCCTAAGTCGGAAGGCTCAAGTAGCGGGGTTGATGGTCAAAGAGTGGGAGATGTTAGGAGCAGTTAGTAAGTGGAACCCTAGATTGGGACGCCAAAAAATAACTTTTGGAAATATCCGGGTGACATCCACTACATTAGACAGAATCAAAGAGGCCCAGACTGAGGATCCAATGTTGCAAAAATAGAGGGATAAGGTGGAAAAAGGAGAACTGCCTGATTTCAGTGTAAGTCCTGAAGGAGTTTTGAAGTATCGGAATCGGGTAGTGGTGCCTAATGATGAAAACTTGAAAAGGGAGATTCTAGATGAATCCCATCGATCGAAATACACGATTCATCCTGGTAGTAATAAGATGTATCAGGACTTGCGACGGTTGTACTGGTGGGATAAGATGAAGAGGGAGATTGCTCAATATATACTAACCTGTCTGGTTTGCCAGCAAGTCAAGGCTGAACACCAAAAACCCTCTGGACTGTTACAACCTCTTGAGATATCTGAATGAAAATGGGAAAATATTACGATGGATTTTGTCTCCGGATTACCAAAGACTCAGAAAGGACATGATGCCGTTTGGGTGATCGTTGATCGGTTAACCAAATCGGCCCATTTCTTACCTGTGAATATGAAGTATTCTATGGATAAGTTGGCTCGGTTGTACATGGATGAAATTGTGAGGTTACATGGGGTCACAGTGAGTATAGTTTCAAACCGAGATCCTTATTTTCTATCGAGGTTTTGGCAAAAGTTTCAGGAGAACTTGGGAACCAAACTCAACCTTAGTACCACTTATCACCCCCAGACGGATGGACAGTCAGAGCGAACAATTCAAACCCCCGAAGATATGCTACGAACTTGTATTCTGGACTTTGGGGGTAATTGGGGGCAACATATGACTTTAGTAGAGTTCGCCAATAATAACAGTTACCATTCGTCCATTCAAATGGTACCGTATGAAGCCCTCTACGGACGGAAGTGTCGTTCACCCATTTATTGGGATGAAGTAGGGGAAAAGTGTGACGACCCCACCTTACCCTAGGGCGTACCAGAGGGTTCGGCGGACCGCCTGCCCAGCTCTCACCAAGACTCACTCACTCGTATCACGTGCATACAACCATGGACTATAAAAATATCGCGATTCCAACTTATAATTTACATTGATACACAATTAAGATACAAAGTCTCAATATACCCAAACTAGTTCAAAGTGTACACAATTTAGATACTAAACGTTCTATTCGAGTAATAGCGCGAGTACAAGTCAAAATCAAAACAACAAAACTACACTAGCCTTTACATATCCCACGCTTCCCTCATACCCCTGTAAGGAAAACAAAACTAACGGGGGTGAGCCAAAACTCAGTGAAGTTCCAAATATCAAATTAGCCATCAAACAAAGTAATAATCATGTAATAGTGATGTAGCGAGCAAACAAGTCCAATCGAGGAGATGACATTTCAGGTAAACAAGAATATATAGATCATATTCACATGTAAGGATACAGTGGCTCATGCCTCGGCTCCATCCCAGCTTGATCGATTGGTAGTTGACACTCCGTCAACTTTCAAGTAATAACTAGCCCAGAAAGAAAACCCCACTTCACGCCAGTCTCCGTCCACCAATCAACCCCCTTACCCGGGCCCACACGTCACACAAAACACGGGTGGTAATACTCGAGTATACCAATTAGTCGAGGAGATAACACTCCACTCGACATTACTAGTTACCCAGGGTTCGTTATCTAATCGACCAGGCCCTTGCCGGCTCGACTCGATTAACTAGCCACAGGGTTTCTGGAATTCCAGACAAGACAAAATTTGTATGCAAGTATATCATTTCAAATGAAATCATGGAATAATAACAAGTTTGATTAGGGCAAGTGCGATAAAGTACACTCTTGCCCTAAAATTTCACGTACATAACATGTAATCACATTGATCACGTATCAAATACAAGTATCAAGCGCAATTCGATATTTGAAAGCACTCACCAAAACAAGTATAGTGTTTTTAGTGGTCTCGTCCAGATGATACTCCTGGCTTGGAGTCCAGATCTGCGATAAAAAGTTGCTTAAGAACTTGGAAAATCATGTAAGGTTCGAAACTTAGACGTTTCGTTCAATAATAATCAAGAAATTGAAATTCGTTTGGAAAATATCCGTAAATCACTTGCTCGCTTTTCAAATGGTAAATTTTGGTATCAATTATACTTGGAAATAGCTTTTAAGTCGAAAGTGCAAGGAAAACGGATTTACATTGGTTATCATGTCTTTTCCTCAAGGGTACAAGTTCGGCTAGGTCTTAACATATAACCCTCGATAACCAAGGTAGCCAAAGTCCTAGATGGCCGAAGTGATATTCATATCAACTCTACCCAAGTCGCAAGTGTTTCTATAGTCCTCGAGCGTAAATTTGGGCAGCATGCCCTTTGTATTTACCTAATTTTCCAGCCATTTTGGCTTCATTATTTTTCTCATTCAAGCCCAAGTTTATACACAACACAAATGCATTTCAATAGCTGTTCCATAGGCTCAAGACAATACAAGGACATAAATCAACTAATAACAAATGCGGAAATGAAATTTACAAAAGACAGATTTGACGGGTTTTTTACGGAAAGGACACATCTGAGGCTACGCTTATCGGATTGGTGTGAAACTTATACCATTTCGAAGCTAAGATGAAGTCCTACAACTTTCATGAAGATCACTTGATCAAATTTCCAGTGTAACCAGGTCAAATTCCCAATTTACAGAGCCAACTTCCAACTATACGGCTAATTAACCGTACTGCACTAGAATGGTCATATCTCCGTCTACCAAGGTCCGTTTAAGGTGTTCTTGTAGGTTTTGAAAAGCTAAGACAGGGTACTAAAACTTTCATGTTTTAGAAAATGGCTAAATCAGCACGGATCCTAGTGAATAAACATGATAAATTGGATGAACTGACTAAAACGGAACACTGGAAACATCCTAAAACTGTGATTGTATTTTGGTCTTTTCACAGGCTACGTTACTTCGATTGAGCTGAAATTTTGTAGGCACCTATAAAATATCATTCTCTACAACTTTAATGTTTTATGGTAAGCCTAATTTGTCCTCTAACATGGTGCAATAAAACCGGACAGAATAGAGCTGAAATTTTCCAGAAACCTGGAATTTTGGGATTCAATGCAACCTTTCTTGATTTCTTGCTCCAATCATCACCACAACCACTTATATAAGCTTAAATACAACATATATCATCCATATAGCAAGGATAGGCAGCAAATACCTCAAACCCTAACTCACATAAATCACCTTTAAATCATCATAACAACTTGTATCACCACTAATCCAACCAAAACAAGTATTACATAACAACTTAAACCAATATAAAAGAACCAAAGCAATGGTTTAGCCTTATACCTCAACAAATGAAGCTTGTAAGAGTGATACTTCACCTCCTCTTGGAATTCTTCGTTCCCCTAGCTTCTCAAGCTCACAACTCACCCTTTAATCGGTTTAGAATTTTAGTTCCTCACTTAACACTCACAAACTCAAGATAAAAATGGCAGCTCTCACTTGGGTTTTTCTCTCCCTCTCTCTCGGCCAAACAGCAGAAAAAAATGAAGAAGAAATGCAGCTCCAAGGTGATAAGAAGGTTGGACAATTGGTCTTGGTCAAGACCCTTAATGGTGTGACACTTGTCACTACCAATTACCAAGCAAAATTTTCTTTTTCTTTCTTTCAATTTCAGTCCAAAAATTCGGTCAAGGCTAGCTGGAAATTAAGGAGATATTTTGGTCAAATATTAATGAGCTTGTATGGTAAGAAAGTGGTGATCAAGTGGTGTGTTCAATCGGTAGTGCACGGTATCCGTCGGTTCGCACCGTTTTTCCTTAATTCACGCGTACTAGGGTTTTTACTTCCTATTCACTAACTTTTTATCATTGCTTCTAATCACATATTATTTCTCACCTAAAAGTCACTCTTAAACACCAAATTTGATCCTCGCACCGTACCGGATAATTACACTACGGAAAAACGTGAAAACCCTAACTTGCTCCAATCTTGAAAACAAAAAGTGAAACCTTGCTTTCTAGGTTCATTTGCACTTATTATGGAATGATTGGGTAGTAGGGCTATAATAAATGAATAATTTCCAAATAAAAGGGTATTTTTGAGAAAAATATGAGAAATTTGTGAGTCCTCACACTCTCTCCCCCTTAAAAGAATTTCGACCTTGAAATTCATACCTTTCATCGTGAATAGGTCGGGATATTTTTCTTGCATGTCCTTTTCTAGCTCCCAAGTTGCTTCTTCCACTTCATGATGTTTCCATAGAACCTTTACTAAAGAAATCTGCTTGTTTCTCAGGTCCTTCCCCTTCCGATCCAATATTTGAATAGGTCGTTCTTCATAGGTTAAGGACTCGTCTAGTTCAACATCTTCGGGTGGCAAAATGTGAGTCGGATCCGGATGATATTTCTTAAGCAAGGAAACATGGAAAACGTCATGGATCCGAGACAAACTAGCTGGTAATTCAAGTCGATAAGCCACATTTCCTATTCGCTGAAGTATATTGAGAGGTCCTATGTACCGTGGTTGCAACTTTTTCCCTTTTCCTGCTCTAATCTTTCCTTTCAACGGGGTAATTCGAAGAAACACCTTATCTCCAATCTCAAACTCGAAATCCTTTCTCCGATGATCGGCATAACTTTTCTGTCGGCTTTGGGCTGTTTGAAGTCTTTGGCGGATCACCTTTACCCATTCGTAGGCTTCCTCAACCCATGGTATTGTAGCCGGATCTATAATCTTTCTCTCTCCTACTTCATTCCAATGGATTGGAGATCGACACTTTCGTCCATACAATGCTTCATATGGGGCCATTTGAATAGAGGAATGATAACTATTGTTATATGCAAATTCAACCAAGGTTAAGTATCGGCTCCAACTTCCTCCAAAATAAACAATACAGGCTCTCAGCATATCCTCAAGAGTTTGAATGGTTCTCTCAGATTGTCCATCAGTTTGCGGGTGATACGCTGTACTATAGTTTAACTTTGTTCCTAGAGCCTCTTGCAATTTCTGCCAAAATCGGGATACAAATCTAGGGTCTCTATCGGATACAATACTTACTGGTACCCCGTTTAGTCTCACCACTTCATCCATATAAAGTTTGGCAAGTTTCTCCAAAGAATATTTCATATTTACTGGTAGGAAATGTGCAGTCTTAGTTAATCGATCCACTATTACCCAAATTGCGTCATGCCCTTTTTGTGTTCGTGGCAACCCTGATACAAAATCCATCGTTATGTGCTCCCATTTCCATTCAGGGATCTCTAAAGGCTGTAACAGACCTGACGGTTTTTGATGCTCCACTTTTACCTGTTGGCACGTAAGACACTTTTGTACAAACTGGGCAATCTCCACCTTCATATTCTCCCACCAATACAGACTTTTGAGATCTTGGTACATCTTATTATTCCCTGGATGTACCGTATACCTAGAGCGGTAAGATTCCTCCAAAATCTCCCTCTTAAGCTCTTCCTCCCTAGGTACAACGACACGATTTTGGAACTTTAAGATTTCATCAGGACCTAGGTTAAAGTTAAGCAACTCTCCTTTCTTCACTTTTTCCACCCACTTTTGTACCCTTGGGTCCTTCACTTGGCCCTCCTTGATCCGATCCATCAGTGTCGACTTCACCTCAATATTTTCAAAAATCACCTTCTTCGGTTCCAGACGAGGTTTCCACTCACATACATCTTCCAACAGGCTCCACTCTCTCACCATAGAACTTGCTAATTGAGCCTTTCGACTTAAAGCATCTGCTACAATGTTGGCCTTTCCAGGATGGTAGTTGATTGTACAATCATAATCTTCCAAGAACTCTACCCACCGACGTTGTCTTAGATTTAGCTCCTTTTGAGAAAACAGATACTTAAGGCTCTTATGATCCGTATAGACCTCGAAAGTCACACCATAGAGATAATGTCGCCATTTTTTCAAGGCGACACTACAGCTGCAAGCTCCAAGTCATGGGTCGGATAATTCTGCTCATGAGGTTTTAACTTTCAAGACGCATAGGCAATCACATTCCTATTTTACATCAACACGCACCCTAGCCCTTCTTTTGAAGCATCGGTATAAACCGTATAGCTATCATTCCCACTGGGCAAAGCTAAAACTGGAGCCATAGTCAATTGTTTTTTAAGCTCTTGGAAACTACTCTCACACTTAACATCCCAGATGTACTTTCCTTGTTTCTTGGTCAAGTTAGTCAAGGGTCCCGCAATTCTCGAGAAGTTCTTTATAAATCGGCGGTAGTACCCCGCTAAACCTAGAAAACTTCGCACCTCTGTGGGATTTTCTGGCCGCTTCTATTTGGCCACAGCTTCCACTTTCGCCGGGTCTACAGCAAGCCCATCTTTTGAAATTACATGACCTAGGAATGCCACTTTTTCCAGCCAAAATTCACACTTGCTGAATTTAGCGAACAATTGGTGCTCTCTTAGGGTTCGTAGCACTATCCGCAAGTGTTGTTCATGCTCCTCCCTTGACTTCGAATATACTAGGATATCATCAATGAACACCACTACAAATCTATCCAAGTAAGGTTTGAACACTCGATGCATTAAATCCATGAACGCTGCTGGGGCATTGGTTAAGCCAAAAGGCATTACCGCAAATTCAAAATGCCCATATCGAGTGTTAAACGCCGTTTTTGGCACATCCTCCTTTCTGATTCTCAACTGATAATACCCTTGTCGCAAATCCAATTTAGAAAACACCACCGCCCCTTGTAACTGATCGAACAACTCATCGATGTGAGGTAGGGGATATTTTTTCTTAACAGTTACTGCATTCAGCCCTCGATAATCGATGCATAGCCTTAAACTCCCGTCTTTCTTTTTAACAAATAATACTGGAGCTCCCCACGGCGACTCGCTCTTATGTATGAACCCCTGTTCTAGCAAGTCCTGCAATTGAACCTTTAATTCCTTAAGCTCAGCAGGCGCCATACGATAAGGGGTTTTAGAGATGGGGGTAGTTTCGGGTACTAAATCAACCTTAAATTCAATCTCCCTTTCAGGTGGCAATGACCCCAACTCCTCCGGAAATACGTCCGGGTATTCATTGATCACCGGCATGTCCTCCAACTTAATCTTTTCTCCCGGAGTATTAATTAGAAAAGCTAAGTAATTGCGTACTCCACGACTAAGCAATTTCCTAGCCCTTATTCCCGAAATGAGCGCATATGAGGCTAACATACCCCTCACGTCTAACTTCAAAATTGCCTCACCTGGTATGCAAAACTCTACCACTTTCATCCTATAATCTACCCCGAGCATGGTAATGAGCTAGCCAATCCATACCTAGAATGACATCGTACCCCTTAATGGCTAGACTAATGAGGTCGACCACTAATTTCCGTTCGCCAACCCAAATATCACAATTTTTGTACACCTCATTTGCAATTAAAATTTGATTACCCGTAGGCGTTCTTACTTCTAAGTCATAAGGTAGCCTTTCAACTTTCATGTCAATTCCAAGCATAAATGTAGGGTTAACAAAAGAATGAGTAGCACCGGAGTCTATCAAAATTTTGGCTAACCGGTGAAAAACAGGGATCGTACCTTCCACTACCTCCGTTGGTGCAGGTACGGATTGTTGATCCAGCGAATATACTCTGGCCGGTACCCTTGACCTGGTCCCTCCAACATTGGTCGGCTTTGGGTTTGACCTAGCAGTCGACTGAGTATCACTGATCAATGGGCAGTTGACTATCTGGTGTTCCACACTTCCACATCTTAAGCACTTCCGAGCCTTTCTCCAGCACTCATCCTCTGTGTGGTTTGGTTTTCCACAATATCCACATGTTACCCAGGGAGTGGAGGTTTGGCCTCCCTGCGGAAAACCCCTATCTTGTCCCCTACCACTTTGGCCTCCCCTCTGGGCACCTCCTCTCGGAGCACCTCCCTTAGATGTGCTCGAAAACCGTCCACCTCCAGCCCCACGACCGGATTTAGCAGGTGGTATGTTCCGATCACTCCGCACTGACCCTTGGCCTCCACTAGGTACCCCTTTCCGTTTTGCATGGAAATTTCTCACTTGCGCCCTAGCAGTCTCTATCCGTTGGGCCTTTTCCAACACCTCCGTAAACGTATTAATTTGGGCTGCCGCTAAGGCTTCTTGTAATTCCACATTCAGCCCTTGCACAAACCTCCGTACTTTCCTTTGCTCCGTAGCTATCAGTTCAGGAGCAAATTTTGATAATTTCGTAAACTGAGTCTCATACTCAGCTACACTAGAAGTTCCCTGCCGGAGTTTAATGAAATCGTCCTCTCTCTTCTCCTGGACGATAGGTGGAAGGTATTTCTCGTTAAACTCCCGTACAAAGTTTAACCAGGTCCATGCAGTTCCCTCTCTTTCCCATTTGGCCCTCACTACATTCCACCAAGCTCTAATTGGCCCCTCGAACTGGAAAACAGCGAATTGTACTTGCCTCTCCTCTGTATAGTTTAAGGCGGCAAAGATGTTAATCATGGCCTCCAACCATTTCTCGGCTCCGTCCGGGTCTGGTCCTCCTAAGAACTTGGGTGGAGAGAACTTCTGGAATTTCTCTAAGGCCCTATCCTGCCCCATCTCGGGGTCCCTAGGTTGATTTATAGGGGCTTGACCTTGTTGTTCCACTAAACGAGCCAAAATATTGGTCATCTGTTGAATGGCAGTTGCCACTTGATCTCCCTCTACTGCCTGGGGTTCAGGTTGTGGCTCAATCGTTGCCTCTCTCTCTTCTCTCGGTTCTGGCACCGGTTCCTGTGCCTGTCTACCCCACGGTCTCGACTAGGATTGCGTCCTCGGTTAGTTCCCCTGGTTTGACTTCTTCTACCCTCCATGTTTTGGATTTAGGCAACTATAAACATATAAACAAGGTAAGGTATAGCTCATATAGCTCGTATAACACGTTGCAAAAGGCTAAATAAAGGCAATAAAACACATAATAAACAAGTACTTTATATACATAGCAAACAAGTCATATATACATGCCAACCTAGGCAAGTCAAAGGCTATACCGGCCAAGGAACATAGAACAAAAGAAGCCCTATTTACATCCACCATGACACGTCAAGGTAAAAAACAAAAGGAAACGTGTCGTCCTACTATGTTCCTAACTATCCCACAAAAATCTCTTCAGTCCTAAATCCTAACAGGTCGTCTGGCTAGACGCCGACCCAACCGACTCCGAGGGTGCACTCGACTCCTCCTCCGGGTCCTCCTCAGGATCCTCCTCCGGAGCACCAGGAACGGCAGGGGCTACAGGCGCTTGACCTTCCTCGGCCAAGTCCTGAATCACGTTATCCACTAGTGCCTCGCACTCAGTCAGGATATGGCCGGTCCGGTCTCGAATGTCCTCAACGACTCGCATTAGGCGTCCAGTCGTCGCCTGAGCCTGCTCGCGAAAAGCATCAGTCCGCTGCTGCTCCTCCAAAATCGAGGCCTCCAGCTCTCGGATCCTAGCTCCCTGGTCTCAGAGAGTAGCCTGAAGACGCTCTATCTCTGAATAGCACCTACGATTGGTGCTACCCAATCATCTCCGCTCGTCGTCCACAACAAGCATTACCCGATCGGGGTAGGAGTAGGTCTTCCAGCAGTCGCAGCGTCGGATCTTGCGCGCTGGGGACCACCGCTGCACTGGCACACCGGGGCTCTCCTGATATGTAATCACTCGACAGACGGGCCCCTCCAGATGTGGCTCGTCAGTAGGAGCATCAGTAGGTATATCAGTAGGCACGGGCTGAGACAGCCCAGCACTCCCAGACGCATAAGTACCCGCCATTACCTATGTTTGCAAATAACATTGCAAAGTAAGTACAGGAGACGTAGAAAACAAGGCTAAATTCTAAACTCGAGAATAAAGCCCTAGCCTATCGTGTCAAGCACTCAATTTATCCAGATCAATTCACAACCTAGGCTCTGATACCACCTGTGACGATCCCACCTTACCCTAGGGCGTACCAGAGGGTTCGGCGGACCGCCTGCCCAGCTCTCGCCAGGACTCACTCACTCGTATCACGTGCATACAACCATGGACTATAAAAATATCGCGATTCCAACTTATAATTTACATTGATACACAATTAAGATACAAAGTCTCAATATACCCAAACTGGTTCAAAGTGTACACAATTTAGATACTAAACGTTCTATTCGAGTAATAGCGCGAGTACAAGTCAAAATCAAAACAACTAGACTACACTAGTCTTTACATATCCCACGCTTCCCTCGTACCCCTGTAAGGAAAACAAAACTAACGGGGGTGAGCCAAAGCTTAGTGAAGTTCCAAATATGAAATTAGCCATCAAACAAAGTAATAATCATGTAATAGTGAAATAGCGAGCAAACAAGTCCAATCGAGGAGATGACATTTCAGGTAAACAAGAATACATAGATCATATTCACATGTAAGGATACAGTGGCTCATGCCTCGGCTCCATCCCAGCTTGATCTATTGGTAGTTGACACTCCGTCAACTTTCAAGTAATAACTAGCCCAGAAAGAAAACCCCACTTCACGCCAGTCTCCATCCACCAATCAACCCCCTTACCCGGGCCCGCACGCCACACAAAACACGGGTGGTAATACTCGAGTATACCGATTAGTCAAGGAGATAACACTCCACTCGACATTACTAGTTACCCAGGGTTCGTTATCTAATCAACCAGGCCCTTGCCGGCTCGACTCGATTAACTAGCCACAGGGTTTCTGGAATTTCAGACAAGACAAAATTTGTATGCAAGTATATCATTTCAAATGAAATTATGGAATAATAACAAGTTTGATTAGGGCAAGTGCGATAAAGTACACTCTTGCCCTAAAATTTCACGTACATAACATGTAATCACATTGATCACGTATCAAATACAAGTATCAAGCGCAATTCGATATTTGAAAGCACTCACCAAAACAAGTATAGTGTTTTTAGTGGTCTCGTCCAGATGATACTCCTGGCTTGGAGTCCAGATCTGCAATAAAAAGTTGCTTAAGAACTTGGAAAATCATGTAAGGTTCGAAACTTAGACGTTTCGTTCAATAATAATCAAGAAATTGAAATTCGTTTGGAAAATATCCGTAAATCACTTGCTCGCTTTTCAAATGGTAAATTTTGGTATCAATTATACTTGGAAATAGCTTTTAAGTCGAAAGTGCAAGGAAAACGGATTTACATTGGTTATCATGTCTTTTCCTCAAGGGTACAAGTTCGGCTAGGTCTTAACATATAACCCTCGATAACCAAGGTAGCCAAAGTCCTAGATGGCCCAAGTGATATTCATATCAACTCTACCCAAGTCACAAGTATTTCTATAGTCCTCGAGCGTAAATTTGGGCAGCATGCCCTTTGTATTTACCTAATTTTCTAGCCATTTTGGCTTCATTATTTTTCTCATTCAAGCCCAAGTTTATACACAACACAAATGCATTTCAATAGCCTTTCCATAGCCTCAAGACAATACAAGGACATAAATCAACTAATAACAAATGCGGAAATGAAGTTTACAAAGGACAGATTTGACGGGTTTTTTACGGAAAGGACACATCTGAGGCTACGCTTATCGGATTGGTTTGAAATTATACCATTTCGAAGCTAAGACGAAGTCCTACAACTTTCATGAAGATCACTTGGTCAAATTTCCAGTGTAACCTGGTCAAATTCCCAATTTACATAGTCAACTTCCAACTATACGGCTAATTAACCGCACTGCACTAGAATGGTCATATCTCCGTCTACCAAGGTCCGTTAAAGGTGTTCTTATAGGTGTTGAAAAGCTAAGATAGGGTACTAAAACTTTCATGTTTTGGAAAATGGCTAAATCAGCACGGATCCTAGTGAATAAACATGATAAACTGGATGAACTGACTAAAACGGAACATTGGAAACATCCTAAAACTGTGAGGGTATTTTGGTCTTTTCATAGGCTACGTTGCTCCAATTGAGCTGACATTTTGTAGGAACCTATAAAATATCATTCTCTACAACTTTAATGTTTTATACTAAGCCTAATTTGGCCTCTAACATGGTGCAATAAAACCGGACAGAATAGAGCTGAAATTTTCCAGAAACCTGGAATATTGGGATTCAATGCAACCTTTCTTGATTTCTTGCTCCAATCATCACCACAACCACTTATATAAGTTTAAATACAACATATATCATCCATATAGCAAGGATAGGCAGCAAATACCTCAAACCCTAACTCACATAAATCACCTTTAAATCATCATAACAACTTGTATCACCACTAATCCAACCAAAACAAGTATTATATAACAACTTAAACCAAAATAAAAGAACCAAAGCCATGGTTTAGCCTTATACCTCAACAAATGAAGCTTGTAAGAGTGATACTTCACCTCCTCTTGGAATTCTTGGTTCCCCTAGCTTCTCAAGCTCACAACTCACCCTTTAATCGGTTTAGAATTTTAGTTCCTCACTTAACACTCACAAACTCAAGATAAAAATGGCAGCTCTCACTTGGGTTTTTCTCTCCCTCTTTCTCGGCCAAACAGCAGAAAAAAATGAAGAAGAAATGCAGCTCCAAGGTGATAAGAAGGTTGGACAATTGGTCTTGGTCAAGACCCTTAATGGTGTGACACTTGTCACTACCAATTACCAAGCAAAATTTTCTTTTTCTTTCTTGCAATTTCAGCCCCAAAATTCGGTCAAGGCTAGCTGGAAATTAAGGAGATATTTTGCTCAAATATTAATGAGCTTGTATGGTAAGAAAGTGGTGATCAAGTGGTGTGTTCAATCGGTAGTGCACGGTATCCGTCGGTTCGCACCGTTTTTCCTTAATTCACGCGTACTAGGGTTTTTACTTCCTATTCACTAACTTTTTATCATTGCTTCTAATCACATATTATTTCTCACCTAAAAGTCACTCTTAAGCACCAAATTTGATCCTCGCACCGTACCGTATAATTACACTACGGAAAAACGTGAAAACCCTAACTTGCTCCAATCTTGAAAACAAAAAGTGAAACCTTGCTTTCTAGGTTCATTTGCACTTATTATGGAATGATTGGGTAGTAGAGCTATAATAAATGAATAATTTTCAAATAAAAGGGTATTTTTGAGAAAAATATAAGAAATTTGCGAGTCCTCACACTCTCTCCCCCTTAAAAGAATTTCGACCTCGAAATTCATACCTTTCATCGTGAATAGGTCGGGATATTTTTCTTGCATGTCCTTTTCTAGCTCCCAAGTTGCTTCTTCCACTTCATGATGCTTCCATAGAACCTTTACTAAAGAAATCTGCTTATTTTTCAGGTCCTTCACCTTTCGATCCAATATTTTAATAGGTCGTTCTTCATAGGTTAAGGACTCGCCTAGTTCAACATCTTCGGGTGGCAAAATGTGAGTCGGATCCGGATGATATTTCTTAAGCAAGGAAACATGAAAAACGTCATGGATCCGAGACAAACTACCTGGTAATTCAAGTCGATAAGCCACCTTTCCTATTCGCTGAAGTATATTGAGAGGTCCTATGTACCGTGGTTGCAACTTTTTCCCTTTTCCTGCTCTAATCTTTCCTTTCAACGGGGTAATTCGAAGAAACACCTTATCTCCAATCTCAAACTCCAAATCCTTTCTCCGATGATCGGCATAACTTTTCTGTCGGCTTTGGGCTGTTTGAAGTCTTTGGCGGATCACCTTTACCCGTTCGTTGGCTTCCTCAACCCATGGTATTGTAGCCGGATCTATAATCTTTCTCTCTCCTACTTCATTCCAATGGATTGGAGATCGACACTTTCGTCCATACAATGCTTCATATGGGTCCATTTGAATAGAGGAATGATAACTATTGTTATATGCAAATTCAACCAAGGTTAAGTATCGGCTCCAACTTCCTCCAAAATCAACAATACAGGCTCTCAGCATATCCTCAAGAGTTTGAATGGTTCTCTCAGATTGTCCATCAGTTTGCGGGTGATATGTTGTACTATAGTTTAACTTTGTTCCTAGAGCCTCTTGCAATTTCTGCCAGAATCGGGATACAAATCTAGGGTCTCTATCGGATACAATACTTACTGGTACCCCGTGTAGTCTCACCACTTCATCCATATAAAGTTTGGTAAGTTTCTCCAAAGAATATTTCATATTTACTGGCAGGAAATGTGCAGTCTTAGTTAATCGATCCACTATTACCCAAATTGCGTCATGCCCCTTTTGTGTTCGTGGCAACCCTGATACAAAATCCATCGTTATGTGCTCCCATTTCCATTCAGGGATCTCTAAAGGCTGTAACAAACTTGACGGTTTTTGATGCTCCGCTTTTACCTGTTGGCACGTAAGACACTTTTGTAGAAACTGGGCAATCTCCGCCTTCATATTCTTCCACCAATACAGACTTTTGAGATCTTGGTACATCTTATTATTCCCTGGATGCACCGTATACCTAGAGCGGTGAGATTCCTCCAAAATCTCCCTCTTAAGCTCCTCCTCCCTAGGTACAACGACACGATTTTGGAACTTTAAGATTCCATCAGGACCTAGGTTAAAGTTAGGCAACTCCCCTTTCTTCACTTTTTTCACCCACTTTTGTACCCTTGGCAAAAGAGGAAGAGGGCTCTTGAGAGCCGTCCGTATCCTTTTACTCTCGAAATGGTGTATAATGGTTGTTCCTGCTTATTTGATGAATGTATTTGACATAAGTAGCATTGTATTTTGGTGATCCTTGAATGCTTGAGTGATGGTACCTCATTGGGCAAAAGCTCACCCCGTTACCTTTGTTTTCCTTACAGGGAACCCTCTTTTGGACCAATGATCATGATACGTTCCTCGATCAACACGTTTCGAGACACGTAGCACGTTTGCCCAAGGATCTAGCGAGGATGTCCAACGCTTGGAATTGCGGGATCTAGAACCAAACGGACGACACGATTTGATTCAAGACGGTAGACGACACTCCGATGTAGGTGAATACTCCAGGGGAATAGGTCGGTAGAACAATCTAGGACAGGACGCAAGACTGCTCAAAACCCTTGCCAAAGCAAGTAAAGGGGTCGAATCTCTCTCTCAAGAAGAATCGAAAATATGCAAAACTTTATTGATAAAACGTCTACCTAAAACCTTACAAAGCAAGCCTATTTATAGGCTAAAGTGACTAAAACCCTAAAGGCTAGGAAAAGGAAAAAGTCGGCCCATGCTTTTGGAACGAGATGGGCCGGCCCATGCTCTTACTTAATCATTAACTAATCGCTAACTAATTGATGGGGCCTAAGGCCTTATCCTCTTGGTGGCCCGCTTGACTCTTCGTGGACTTGGATGATTGTCTCTCTCCAAGCCCTCAATATCTTAGTGAACTCCATGTTGGTCTTGAACGTTCCTTGAATTGCTTAGCCCGTGCACATGTGACTGGGCCCAATGGTACTTGAACTGGGTCATTGGTGGGCCAAGGTCCGTGCACACATCAGTCCCCTCCTCTTAAGAAGGATTTTTCCTCAAATCCAGATGGGGATGGAAGATACTAACAAGAGTTAGTAGTATGACAACTCAAATCGATAGTGCGTTTGGAAGTCAGCCACGTTGGGAACAAATGAAAGGTCACGAGCCAAGTTAAATGTCGTTTGGTCAGCTTCATTAGGCTCTCAAACAAGGACATGCGCCAAGATAGGAAAGAGCTTGTGTAAGGCTCGCGAAACTTCCAGGTAGCAATCCAAAGCGCTCTAATCATCCTTCGGCCATGCATTGTTATAGTGTCACCATTCTCATGCACAAGCTAAGGATCTTCAGAATGATGCTCATGGGAGCAAGAGAAATTCCAAATCGGGTTTTTCAAGGTGGTATGACTCGTCCCTGGTTGTTGCTGATTTGGCACAACTTGCCTATTTGGAGGTGAAACATTGAACCAATCAGGTTGCACTTCCCTAGAAGTACGAACCAGTGATGTAAGACCAATGTTCGGATCTTTATTGACACATTTGTGGGTATCACCCGACAAAAGTGGCAGCAATGAAGTGAGACGCACTCCATACGAATCATATGAATTTGTGCAAGTTGGAGTTGGTGAAGTAAGCTCGTGGTGACCAGCTTTTGGACATGTGAAGAAGCCCGAACGTGCTCCACTTTCAGCAGGAATAAGCACGAAATCGGGTTGCAAGTTCTTAACCATAGTTGGAAAATTTTGGACAACGTTACAACCTACAAAAACAAAATAACCTTCAACTTGAAGCAATTCGGAAATCGGGTAAAGAACTAATGGTACATTATCAACTAGATGGTAAGAAGGTGTAGAACAAGATGGAAATGAGAAAACTCCCTTTGACACTTCAATATTCCTTCTACCAATTGATTCAACTTGAGATGCCAGTGCTAGTCCTTTACACTTCTCTTTAACACCTACATGAGAGCAACAAGAGTTAGTGCTAGTATCATGCTCAAAATAAGGCAAAGGTGAGGACTGAACCATAGGTAGAGAACAAGCAGTAGAATCTGAAATTTCCCTTTTAAGACGAGCTCGAATCAATCCTCCAATGGTGTGGACAGGTTTGAGTTGACATGGTTCCATGAATTGAGACCAAAGAGATTTAGCTCCTAGAAGACAAACTCCATGGAAACTCGCAAAGTGTCCAAGTGACGTGGGAATGGAACATGCCATGACCAACTCTACTTGACTTTGTTTAATCTGCACAAAAGAAGAGGTACTAAACAAAACACATGTTAGCTTGTTAGCAAACAAAACGTCCACACTTTCAACTTTTGCGAACATGGCCAACTCCTCCTCTTTACTCATCAATAAGGCCAAACTATTCTTGCCTTTTCCCACTCCATTTGTCTCGGACCATTGTCCATTCATTGCACTTGAGTTCGGATTATGTTCATGGCTTAGCTGCATCTCATTCATAGAGGGCTCTTCAATCGACGAGGGACTAGGATGAATATTTCCTTTGTTACCACCGGCCGACACATGATTAAGTTGCTCAAAGTGGGAATCCCATACTTGGCTAAGTCTTTCCATCATAGAATCAACCCATGCTTTAGTTTGACTTCGGAATTCATCCTTTGCTTCACGAAGCTTTGACTCAATTCGAAAATTCTCGAGCTCCTCGTCTTGATTGTCAAGACGCTTCTCATACTCATCACAATCTTGTTCATACCTTTCGTATACACACAAAGCACGGTGGCGTTGCATCTCCTTCCGGAGTGAATGATACCCACATTGTGAACTGGATTGCATGGAACTAGAGTACTTGGAGGTACTTCGCTTGGGACCTCTCCTCTTGAAAGGTTCGATCTCTACGAATTCTTGATTGTATGAGTAAGATGCAACTCTAGTGGGCATGACTATGTGACCTGCAAAACGGTTAGTAGAGCAAAGGAATTTTCCTCCCACACACAAGCTCACGCATGTACACTCTACTCTCGTGTATCACTCACAATTACTCACTCTAATGGACTTACCAAATACCTTTACCTGTTGGGTTAGGTAGTTGAGAAAGGTTGCTCGAGTCCAGTGATTGTCACCAACTTATCCCCACAAGAGTACGCAAGAATTCTTTGTTTTTTTTTCGGTGAAGGGAAAGACGGTTTTGGAGAGCTTAAGGGTGGCGGACAGATTTGAAAAAAATATTTCCAAGAAAGGAAACTCTAAGAATTCCTAAGATGTAGGAGTGGTTTCCTTAAAAAGGATGAGAGAATGTAGTATGATATCCAAAAATGGAGGAGAAAATATAGGAGTGTCCAAGAGTTATCCAAGTATATTACTTAGTCTCCTAAACGAAGTTGGAAAACAAGTTGGAGTTGGAAACTTCCTAACTCTTCTCAAGACAGATTCGGTTCCCTCTCTCTCCTTTTACCGCAATTTTCCAGAAATCTTCCCTTTATTCCCTTCCCAAAGTCGGCTAAAAGAACCCTTATAACCCCCCCTTGAGCAGCCGCACACTTTGCTCACAACACCAACCAGATTTGGAACTCTGAAATTTCCAGATTCCCTCCTCTTTGAAGGCCTTCCCAAAGTCGGCTATACTCCCTATAAGACTCCCTCTTCACAGCCGCAATTTACCCAAACAATTTGGCTCTCCCTCTACTCCAAGAACAAGAAGTTCGGCCCTCTCTCCTTCAAGGCAGATTCGGTTCTTGTGACTCCAGAAATTAACTCTTGTGATTCCAGAAATTCGGCTCTAATGGACTCCCAAGGGCATGCGAGTGATGCTACTCAAGAATCTCCCAAGAAATTCACTCCTCAACCAAGAAAGCCACGTATGGATGCAAGGTCTTACAAGAAACTCTTTGTGCGAAGGGAAGTGCAAGTGTTTAAAGTTCAAGATAATCAAGAACCTCAAACAAAGGTTGCTCAAGTGATCAAGGCTCAAGGTAACCAAGAATTTCAAGAAGAGGTTGGCCAAAACTTTTGAATTCCTTTTCTTTTCTTGATGTAATTTTCTGGTTGGCCAAAAACTTTTGAATTCTTTTCTTTTCTTGATGTAATTTTCTGGTTTGAAACAAGAAATAACAAGACAGATTTGACAATAAAGAGTTACGGCTTCCTTCTTGGTTTCTTGTTGGCCGAATGTTCTTCTTGTTTCCCTCTTGTCTTTTGCGTTTCTGTTTGTTTATTTATTATTTTTTTTTTTTGACTTAACAAATGCAACTAAGCCTGGACGGAGAGAGGTTCACACACCAGATTTCTGGTCAGCCCTACGTCCCACAACTAATCAGCCAAGAACTCCAAGAGTTACCAAGAACTTTCAAGAACTTCAAGATTTAATTCCAAGAACTCAAGAAACCCTAGATGGTTGTAGTTTCCTTCAAGATTCTCAACTCCAACAAGTTTAATCCACAAGTCAGTTTTAGAAAACTAATTAAAACAGCTTGGATGGCCCCAAACAAGGCTTGGACAGATTCAGCAATCAATGGAAACCCTAGCCGCGGAATTAGACAAACCCTAGCCGTCTTCTCTTTTTTTATTTTTTATTTTTTTTTTTGCAGATTCGGCTATGGCTAATTGCTGGACAGAATGGTTGTCACAAGGGTACGAAATCTGGACAGATTAGGACTAGCAACAACAACACACAACTAACCAGAATTGACGCGACCAAAAGAACTAGCGGCCAGAAATTTTTT
Organism: Coffea eugenioides; assembly: GCF_003713205.1. Taxonomy (NCBI): domain Eukaryota; kingdom Viridiplantae; phylum Streptophyta; class Magnoliopsida; order Gentianales; family Rubiaceae; genus Coffea; species Coffea eugenioides. Next base: position 21,353,237 of record NC_040035.1, read on the forward strand.
TGACAAGCGATGCAAACAGATTTTGTTTGTTCCCTTTTTTTTTTGTTTTAAGAAAACTAACAAGGCAGCAACGGACAGACTTGAAGACTCAAATGGACAAACATTAAGAACAACTACCAGAATTTCTAGACAACAAAAGGAAAGGAAACGGCTCAACAAGCAACAAAGCTAACGAACAGATTTTTTTTTTTTTGTTAGAACAAGGCAGCGGAAATAATGAAAAACTAAGACACAACTACGGATATAACGGAAGATACCTCTACCAAAGCTCTGAAGCCAACTGATACGTTCCTCGATCAACACGTTTCGAGACACGTAGCACGTTTGCCCAAGGATCTAGCGAGGATGTCCAACGCTTGGAATTGCGGGATCTAGAACCAAACGGACGACACGATTTGATTCAAGACGGTAGACGACACTCCGATGAAGGTGAATACTCCAGGGGAATAGGTCGGTAGAACAATCTAGGACAGGACGCAAGACTGCTCAAAACCCTTGCCAAAGCAAGTAAAGGGGTCGAATCTCTCTCTCAAGAAGAATCGAAAATATGCAAAACTTTATTGATAAAACGTCTACCTAAAACCTTACAAAGCAAGCCTATTTATAGGCTAAAGTGACTAAAACCCTAAAGGCTAGGAAAAGGAAAAAGTCGGCCCATGCTTTTGGAACGAGATGGGCCGGCCCATGCTCTTACTTAATCATTAACTAATCGCTAACTAATTGATGGGGCCTAAGGCCTTATCCTCTTGGTGGCCCGCTTGACTCTTCGTGGACTTGGATGATTGTCTCTCTCCAAGCCCTCAATATCTTAGTGAACTCCATGTTGGTCTTGAACGTTCCTTGAATTGCTTAGCCCGTGCACATGTGACTGGGCCCAATGGTACTTGAACTGGGTCATTGGTGGGCCAAGGTCCGTGCACACATCAGTCCCCTCCTCTTAAGAAGGATTTTTCCTCAAATCCAGATGGGGATGGAAGATACTAACAAGAGTTAGTAGTATGACAACTCAAATCGATAGTGCGTTTGGAAGTCAGCCACGTTGGGAACAAATGAAAGGTCACGAGCCAAGTTAAATGTCGTTTGGTCAGCTTCATTAGGCTCTCAAACAAGGACATGCGCCAAGATAGGAAAGAGCTTGTGTAAGGCTCGCGAAACTTCCAGGTAGCAATCCAAAGCGCTCTAATCATCCTTCGGCCATGCATTGTTATAGTGTCACCATTCTCATGCACAAGCTAAGGATCTTCAGAATGATGCTCATGGGAGCAAGAGAAATTCCAAATCGGGTTTTTCAAGGTGGTATGACTCGTCCCTGGTTGTTGCTGATTTGGCACAACTTGCCTATTTGGAGGTGAAACATTGAACCAATCAGGTTGCACTTCCCTAGAAGTACGAACCAGTGATGTAAGACCAATGTTCGGATCTTTATTGACACATTTGTGGGTATCACCCGACAAAAGTGGCAGCAATGAAGTGAGACGCACTCCATACGAATCATATGAATTTGTGCAAGTTGGAGTTGGTGAAGTAAGCTCGTGGTGACCAGCTTTTGGACATGTGAAGAAGCCCGAACGTGCTCCACTTTCAGCAGGAATAAGCACGAAATCGGGTTGCAAGTTCTTAACCATAGTTGGAAAATTTTGGACAACGTTACAACCTACAAAAACAAAATAACCTTCAACTTGAAGCAATTCGGAAATCGGGTAAAGAACTAATGGTACATTATCAACTAGATGGTAAGAAGGTGTAGAACAAGATGGAAATGAGAAAACTCCCTTTGACACTTCAATATTCCTTCTACCAATTGATTCAACTTGAGATGCCAGTGCTAGTCCTTTACACTTCTCTTTAACACCTACATGAGAGCAACAAGAGTTAGTGCTAGTATCATGCTCAAAATAAGGCAAAGGTGAGGACTGAACCATAGGTAGAGAACAAGCAGTAGAATCTGAAATTTCCCTTTTAAGACGAGCTCGAATCAATCCTCCAATGGTGTGGACAGGTTTGAGTTGACATGGTTCCATGAATTGAGACCAAAGAGATTTAGCTCCTAGAAGACAAACTCCATGGAAACTCGCAAAGTGTCCAAGTGACGTGGGAATGGAACATGCCATGACCAACTCTACTTGACTTTGTTTAATCTGCACAAAAGAAGAGGTACTAAACAAAACACATGTTAGCTTGTTAGCAAACAAAACGTCCACACTTTCAACTTTTGCGAACATGGCCAACTCCTCCTCTTTACTCATCAATAAGGCCAAACTATTCTTGCCTTTTCCCACTCCATTTGTCTCGGACCATTGTCCATTCATTGCACTTGAGTTCGGATTATGTTCATGGCTTAGCTGCATCTCATTCATAGAGGGCTCTTCAATCGACGAGGGACTAGGATGAATATTTCCTTTGTTACCACCGGCCGACACATGATTAAGTTGCTCAAAGTGGGAATCCCATACTTGGCTAAGTCTTTCCATCATAGAATCAACCCATGCTTTAGTTTGACTTCGGAATTCATCCTTTGCTTCACGAAGCTTTGACTCAATTCGAAAATTCTCGAGCTCCTCGTCTTGATTGTCAAGACGCTTCTCATACTCATCACAATCTTGTTCATACCTTTCGTATACACACAAAGCACGGTGGCGTTGCATCTCCTTCCGGAGTGAATGATACCCACATTGTGAACTGGATTGCATGGAACTAGAGTACTTGGAGGTACTTCGCTTGGGACCTCTCCTCTTGAAAGGTTCGATCTCTACGAATTCTTGATTGTATGAGTAAGATGCAACTCTAGTGGGCATGACTATGTGACCTGCAAAACGGTTAGTAGAGCAAAGGAATTTTCCTCCCACACACAAGCTCACGCATGTACACTCTACTCTCGTGTATCACTCACAATTACTCACTCTAATGGACTTACCAAATACCTTTACCTGTTGGGTTAGGTAGTTGAGAAAGGTTGCTCGAGTCCAGTGATTGTCACCAACTTATCCCCACAAGAGTACGCAAGAATTCTTTGTTTTTTTTTCGGTGAAGGGAAAGACGGTTTTGGAGAGCTTAAGGGTGGCGGACAGATTTGAAAAAAATATTTCCAAGAAAGGAAACTCTAAGAATTCCTAAGATGTAGGAGTGGCTTCCTTAAAAAGGATGAGAGAATGTAGTATGATATCCAAAAATGGAGGAGAAAATATAGGAGTGTCCAAGAGTTATCCAAGTATATTACTTAGTCTCCTAAACGAAGTTGGAAAACAAGTTGGAGTTGGAAACTTCCTAACTCTTCTCAAGACAGATTCGGTTCCCTCTCTCTCCTTTTACCGCAATTTTCCAGAAATCTTCCCTTTATTCCCTTCCCAAAGTCGGCTAAAAGAACCCTTATAACCCCCCCTTGAGCAGCCGCACACTTTGCTCACAACACCAACCAGATTTGGAACTCTGAAATTTCCAGATTCCCTCCTCTTTGAAGGCCTTCCCAAAGTCGGCTATACTCCCTATAAGACTCCCTCTTCACAGCCGCAATTTACCCAAACAATTTGGCTCTCCCTCTACTCCAAGAACAAGAAGTTCGGCCCTCTCTCCTTCAAGGCAGATTCGGTTCTTGTGACTCCAGAAATTAACTCTTGTGATTCCAGAAATTCGGCTCTAATGGACTCCCAAGGGCATGCGAGTGATGCTACTCAAGAATCTCCCAAGAAATTCACTCCTCAACCAAGAAAGCCACGTATGGATGCAAGGTCTTACAAGAAACTCTTTGTGCGAAGGGAAGTGCAAGTGTTTAAAGTTCAAGATAATCAAGAACCTCAAACAAAGGTTGCTCAAGTGATCAAGGCTCAAGGTAACCAAGAATTTCAAGAAGAGGTTGGCCAAAACTTTTGAATTCCTTTTCTTTTCTTGATGTAATTTTCTGGTTGGCCAAAAACTTTTGAATTCTTTTCTTTTCTTGATGTAATTTTCTGGTTTGAAACAAGAAATAACAAGACAGATTTGACAATAAAGAGTTACGGCTTCCTTCTTGGTTTCTTGTTGGCCGAATGTTCTTCTTGTTTCCCTCTTGTCTTTTGCGTTTCTGTTTGTTTATTTATTATTTTTTTTTTTTGACTTAACAAATGCAACTAAGCCTGGACGGAGAGAGGTTCACACACCAGATTTCTGGTCAGCCCTACGTCCCACAACTAATCAGCCAAGAACTCCAAGAGTTACCAAGAACTTTCAAGAACTTCAAGATTTAATTCCAAGAACTCAAGAAACCCTAGATGGTTGTAGTTTCCTTCAAGATTCTCAACTCCAACAAGTTTAATCCACAAGTCAGTTTTAGAAAACTAATTAAAACAGCTTGGATGGCCCCAAACAAGGCTTGGACAGATTCAGCAATCAATGGAAACCCTAGCCGCGGAATTAGACAAACCCTAGCCGTCTTCTCTTTTTTTATTTTTTATTTTTTTTTTTGCAGATTCGGCTATGGCTAATTGATGGACAGAATGGTTGTCACAAGGGTACGAAATCTGGACAGATTAGGACTAGCAACAACAACACACAACTAACCAGAATTGACGCGACCAAAAGAACTAGCGGCCAGAAATTTTTTTGACAAGCGATGCAAACAGATTTTGTTTGTTCCCTTTTTTTTTTGTTTTAAGAAAACTAACAAGGCAGCAACGGACAGACTTGAAGACTCAAATGGACAAACATTAAGAACAACTACCAGAATTTCTAGACAACAAAAGGAAAGGAAACGGCTCAACAAGCAACAAAGCTAACGAACAGATTTTTTTTTTTTTGTTAGAACAAGGCAGCGGAAATAATGAAAAACTAAGACACAACTACGGATATAACGGAAGATACCTCTACCAAAGCTCTGAAGCCAACTGATACGTTCCTCGATCAACACGTTTCGAGACACGTAGCACGTTTGCCCAAGGATCTAGCGAGGATGTCCAACGCTTGGAATTGCGGGATCTAGAACCAAACGGACGACACGATTTGATTCAAGACGGTAGACGACACTCCGATGAAGGTGAATACTCCAGGGGAATAGGTCGGTAGAACAATCTAGGACAGGACGCAAGACTGCTCAAAACCCTTGCCAAAGCAAGTAAAGGGGTCGAATCTCTCTCTCAAGAAGAATCGAAAATATGCAAAACTTTATTGATAAAACGTCTACCTAAAACCTTACAAAGCAAGCCTATTTATAGGCTAAAGTGACTAAAACCCTAAAGGCTAGGAAAAGGAAAAAGTCGGCCCATGCTTTTGGAACGAGATGGGCCGGCCCATGCTCTTACTTAATCATTAACTAATCGCTAACTAATTGATGGGGCCTAAGGCCTTATCCTCTTGGTGGCCCGCTTGACTCTTCGTGGACTTGGATGATTGTCTCTCTCCAAGCCCTCAATATCTTAGTGAACTCCATGTTGGTCTTGAACGTTCCTTGAATTGCTTAGCCCGTGCACATGTGACTGGGCCCAATGGTACTTGAACTGGGTCATTGGTGGGCCAAGGTCCGTGCACACATCAGTCCCCTCCTCTTAAGAAGGATTTTTCCTCAAATCCAGATGGGGATGGAAGATACTAACAAGAGTTAGTAGTATGACAACTCAAATCGATAGTGCGTTTGGAAGTCAGCCACGTTGGGAACAAATGAAAGGTCACGAGCCAAGTTAAATGTCGTTTGGTCAGCTTCATTAGGCTCTCAAACAAGGACATGCGCCAAGATAGGAAAGAGCTTGTGTAAGGCTCGCGAAACTTCCAGGTAGCAATCCAAAGCGCTCTAATCATCCTTCGGCCATGCATTGTTATAGTGTCACCATTCTCATGCACAAGCTAAGGATCTTCAGAATGATGCTCATGGGAGCAAGAGAAATTCCAAATCGGGTTTTTCAAGGTGGTATGACTCGTCCCTGGTTGTTGCTGATTTGGCACAACTTGCCTATTTGGAGGTGAAACATTGAACCAATCAGGTTGCACTTCCCTAGAAGTACGAACCAGTGATGTAAGACCAATGTTCGGATCTTTATTGACACATTTGTGGGTATCACCCGACAAAAGTGGCAGCAATGAAGTGAGACGCACTCCATACGAATCATATGAATTTGTGCAAGTTGGAGTTGGTGAAGTAAGCTCGTGGTGACCAGCTTTTGGACATGTGAAGAAGCCCGAACGTGCTCCACTTTCAGCAGGAATAAGCACGAAATCGGGTTGCAAGTTCTTAACCATAGTTGGAAAATTTTGGACAACGTTACAACCTACAAAAACAAAATAACCTTCAACTTGAAGCAATTCGGAAATCGGGTAAAGAACTAATGGTACATTATCAACTAGATGGTAAGAAGGTGTAGAACAAGATGGAAATGAGAAAACTCCCTTTGACACTTCAATATTCCTTCTACCAATTGATTCAACTTGAGATGCCAGTGCTAGTCCTTTACACTTCTCTTTAACACCTACATGAGAGCAACAAGAGTTAGTGCTAGTATCATGCTCAAAATAAGGCAAAGGTGAGGACTGAACCATAGGTAGAGAACAAGCAGTAGAATCTGAAATTTCCCTTTTAAGACGAGCTCGAATCAATCCTCCAATGGTGTGGACAGGTTTGAGTTGACATGGTTCCATGAATTGAGACCAAAGAGATTTAGCTCCTAGAAGACAAACTCCATGGAAACTCGCAAAGTGTCCAAGTGACGTGGGAATGGAACATGCCATGACCAACTCTACTTGACTTTGTTTAATCTGCACAAAAGAAGAGGTACTAAACAAAACACATGTTAGCTTGTTAGCAAACAAAACGTCCACACTTTCAACTTTTGCGAACATGGCCAACTCCTCCTCTTTACTCATCAATAAGGCCAAACTATTCTTGCCTTTTCCCACTCCATTTGTCTCGGACCATTGTCCATTCATTGCACTTGAGTTCGGATTATGTTCATGGCTTAGCTGCATCTCATTCATAGAGGGCTCTTCAATCGACGAGGGACTAGGATGAATATTTCCTTTGTTACCACCGGCCGACACATGATTAAGTTGCTCAAAGTGGGAATCCCATACTTGGCTAAGTCTTTCCATCATAGAATCAACCCATGCTTTAGTTTGACTTCGGAATTCATCCTTTGCTTCACGAAGCTTTGACTCAATTCGAAAATTCTCGAGCTCCTCAAGACGCTTCTCATACTCATCACAATCTTGTTCATACCTTTCGTATACACACAAAGCACGGTGGCGTTGCATCTCCTTCCGGAGTGAATGATACCCACATTGTGAACTGGATTGCATGGAACTAGAGTACTTGGAGGTACTTCGCTTGGGACCTCTCCTCTTGAAAGGTTCGATCTCTACGAATTCTTGATTGTATGAGTAAGATGCAACTCTAGTGGGCATGACTATGTGACCTGCAAAACGGTTAGTAGAGCAAAGGAATTTTCCTCCCACACACAAGCTCACGCATGTACACTCTACTCTCGTGTATCACTCACAATTACTCACTCTAATGGACTTACCAAATACCTTTACCTGTTGGGTTAGGTAGTTGAGAAAGGTTTCTCGTGTATCACTCACAATTACTCACTCTAATGGACTTACCAAATACCTTTACCTGTTGGGTTAGGTAGTTGAGAAAGGTTGCTCGAGTCCAGTGATTGTCACCAACTTATCCCCACAAGAGTACGCAAGAATTCTTTGTTTTTTTTCGGTGAAGGGAAAGACGGTTTTGGAGAGCTTAAGGGTGGCGGACAGATTTGAAAAAAATATTTCCAAGAAAGGAAACTCTAAGAATTCCTAAGATGTAGGAGTGGTTTCCTTAAAAAGGATGAGAGAATGTAGTATGATATCCAAAAATGGAGGAGAAAATATAGGAGTGTCCAAGAGTTATCCAAGTATATTACTTAGTCTCCTAAACGAAGTTGGAAAACAAGTTGGAGTTGGAAACTTCCTAACTCTTCTCAAGACAGATTCGGTTCCCTCTCTCTCCTTTTACCGCAATTTTCCAGAAATCTTCCCTTTATTCCCTTCCCAAAGTCGGCTAAAAGAACCCTTATAACCCCCCCTTGAGCAGCCGCACACTTTGCTCACAACACCAACCAGATTTGGAACTCTGAAATTTCCAGATTCCCTCCTCTTTGAAGGCCTTCCCAAAGTCGGCTATACTCCCTATAAGACTCCCTCTTCACAGCCGCAATTTACCCAAACAATTTGGCTCTCCCTCTACTCCAAGAACAAGAAGTTCGGCCCTCTCTCCTTCAAGGCAGATTCGGTTCTTGTGACTCCAGAAATTAACTCTTGTGATTCCAGAAATTCGGCTCTAATGGACTCCCAAGGGCATGCGAGTGATGCTACTCAAGAATCTCCCAAGAAATTCACTCCTCAACCAAGAAAGCCACGTATGGATGCAAGGTCTTACAAGAAACTCTTTGTGCGAAGGGAAGTGCAAGTGTTTAAAGTTCAAGATAATCAAGAACCTCAAACAAAGGTTGCTCAAGTGATCAAGGCTCAAGGTAACCAAGAATTTCAAGAAGAGGTTGGCCAAAACTTTTGAATTCCTTTTCTTTTCTTGATGTAATTTTCTGGTTGGCCAAAAACTTTTGAATTCTTTTCTTTTCTTGATGTAATTTTCTGGTTTGAAACAAGAAATAACAAGACAGATTTGACAATAAAGAGTTACGGCTTCCTTCTTGGTTTCTTGTTGGCCGAATGTTCTTCTTGTTTCCCTCTTGTCTTTTGCGTTTCTGTTTGTTTATTTATTATTTTTTTTTTTTGACTTAACAAATGCAACTAAGCCTGGACGGAGAGAGGTTCACACACCAGATTTCTGGTCAGCCCTACGTCCCACAACTAATCAGCCAAGAACTCCAAGAGTTACCAAGAACTTTCAAGAACTTCAAGATTTAATTCCAAGAACTCAAGAAACCCTAGATGGTTGTAGTTTCCTTCAAGATTCTCAACTCCAACAAGTTTAATCCACAAGTCAGTTTAGAAAACTAATTAAAACAGCTTGGATGGCCCCAAACAAGGCTTGGACAGATTCAGCAATCAATGGAAACCCTAGCCGCGGAATTAGACAAACCCTAGCCGTCTTCTCTTTTTTTATTTTTTATTTTTTTTTTTGCAGATTCGGCTATGGCTAATTGCTGGACAGAATGGTTGTCACAAGGGTACGAAATCTGGACAGATTAGGACTAGCAACAACAACACACAACTAACCAGAATTGACGCGACCAAAAGAACTAGCGGCCAGAAATTTTTTTGACAAGCGATGCAAACAGATTTTGTTTGTTCCCTTTTTTTTTTTGTTTTAAGAAAACTAACAAGGCAGCAACGGACAGACTTGAAGACTCAAATGGACAAACATTAAGAACAACTACCAGAATTTCTAGACAACAAAAGGAAAGGAAACGGCTCAACAAGCAACAAAGCTAACGAACAGATTTTTTTTTTTTTGTTAGAACAAGGCAGCGGAAATAATGAAAAACTAAGACACAACTACGGATATAACGGAAGATACCTCTACCAAAGCTCTGAAGCCAACTGATACGTTCCTCGATCAACACGTTTCGAGACACGTAGCACGTTTGCCCAAGGATCTAGCGAGGACGTCCAACGCTTGGAATTGCGGGATCTAGAACCAAACGGACGACACGATTTGATTCAAGACGGTAGACGACACTCCGATGAAGGTGAATACTCCAGGGGAATAGGTCGGTAGAACAATCTAGGACAGGACGCAAGACTGCTCAAAACCCTTGCCAAAGCAAGTAAAGGGGTCGAATCTCTCTCTCAAGAAGAATCGAAAATATGCAAAACTTTATTGATAAAACGTCTACCTAAAACCTTACAAAGCAAGCCTATTTATAGGCTAAAGTGACTAAAACCCTAAAGGCTAGGAAAAGGAAAAAGTCGGCCCATGCTTTTGGAACGAGATGGGCCGGCCCATGCTCTTACTTAATCATTAACTAATCGCTAACTAATTGATGGGGCCTAAGGCCTTATCCTCTTGGTGGCCCGCTTGACTCTTCGTGGACTTGGATGATTGTCTCTCTCCAAGCCCTCAATATCTTAGTGAACTCCATGTTGGTCTTGAACGTTCCTTGAATTGCTTAGCCTGTGCACATGTGACTGGGCCCAATGGTACTTGAACTGGGTCATTGGTGGGCCAAGGTCCGTGCACACATCAGTCCCCTCCTCTTAAGAAGGATTTTTCCTCAAATCCAGATGGGGATGGAAGATACTAACAAGAGTTAGTAGTATGACAACTCAAATCGATAGTGCGTTTGGAAGTCAGCCACGTTGGGAACAA